>NC_081571.1:13368813-13406161 GCF_022355385.1 Mustela nigripes
GCATAACACTCCATAGTGTTTATGGACCACATCTTCCTTATCCATTCATCCGTTGAAGGGCATCTTGGTTCTTTCCACAGTTTGGCGACCATGACCATTACTGCTATAAACATTTGTGTACAGATGGCCCTTCTTTTCATGACATCTGTATCTTTGGGGTAAATACCCAGTAATGCAATTGCAGGGTCATAGGGAAGCTTTATTTTTAATTTCTTGAGGAATCTCCACACTGCTCTCCAAAGAGGCTGCACCAACTTGCATTCCCACCAATGGTGTAAGAGGGTTCCCCTTTCTCCACATCCCCTCCAACACATATTGTTTCCTGTCTTGCTAATTTTGGCCATTCTAACTGGTGTAAGGTGATATCTCAATGTAGTTTTAATTTGAATCTCCCTGATGGCTAGTGATGATGAACATTTTTTCATGTGTCTGATAGCCGTTTGTATGTCTTCATTGGAGAAGTGTCTGTTCATATCTTCTGCCCATTATTTGATATGATTGTCTGTTTTGTGTGAGTTGAATTTGAGGAGTTCCTTATAGATCCTGGATATCAACCTTTTGTCTGTACTATCATTTGCAAATATCTTCTCCCATTGTGGGTTGCCTCTTTGTTTTCTTGACTGTTTCCTTTGCTGTGCAGAAGCTTTTGATTTTGATGAGGTAGAAACCAGAGATACAGTAGAATGTATCAATGAAACTAGAAGCTGGTTTTTGAAAGAATCAATAAGATCGCTAAACCATTGGCCACAGTAATCCAAAAGAAAAGAGAGAAAACCCAAATTCATAAAATTATGAATAAAAAGGGAGAGATCACAACTAACAACAAGGAAGTAGAAACAATCATCAGAAGTTATTATCAACAGTTATATGCCAATAAGCCAAGCAACCTAGATGAAATGGATGCATTCCTGGAAAACTATAAACTCCCAAAATTGAACCAGGAAGAAACTGACAACCTAATAGACCGAATCTAGTAATGAGATTGAAGCAGTGATCAAAAATCTCCCAAAAAACAAGAACCCAGGACCTGACAGATTCCCTGGGGGATCCTACCAAACTTTCAAAGAAGAAATAACACCTATTCTCCTGAAGCTGTTTCAAAAAATTGAAGCAGAAGGAAAACTTCCAGACTCTTTCTATGAAGCCAGCATTACCCTCATCCCCAAACCAGGCAAAGACCCTACCAAAAAGGAGAATTTCAGACCAATATCACTGATGAATATGGATGCTAGTATTCTCAACAAGATCCTAGCAAACAGGATCCAACAGCACATCAAAAAGATTATCCACCATGACCAGGTGGGATTCATCCCTGGGCTACAAGGATGGTTCAACATTCACAAATCAATCAATGTGATAGAACAAATTAATATGAGAAGAGAGAAGAAACACATGGTCCTCTCAATTGATGCAGAAAAAGCATTTGACAAAATCCAGCATCCGTTCCTGATGAAAATGCTTCAAAGTATAGGGATAGAGGGAATATACCTGAACTTCATAAAATCTACCTATGAAAGACCCACAGAAAATATCATCCTCAATGGGAAAAAGCTTACAGCCTTCCCGTTGAGATCAGGAACATGACAAGGATGCCCACTCGCACCACTCTTGTTCAACATAGTATTAGAAGTCCTAGCAACAGCAATCAGACAACAAAGAGAAATAAAAGGTATCCAAATTGGCCATGAAGAAGTCAAACTCTCTCTCTTTGCAGATGACATGATTATTTATATGGAAAACCCAAAAGACTCCACCCCCAAACTACTAGAACTCATACAGCAATTCAGCAATGTGTCAGGATACAAAGTAAATGTCCAGAAATCAGTGGCTTTCTTATACACTAACAATGAAAATACAGGAAGGGAAATTAGAGAATCGATTCCATTTACTATAGCACCATGAACCATAAGATACCTGGGAATAAACCTAACCAAAGAGGTAAAGGATTTGTACTTGAGGAACTACAAAACACTCATGAAAGAAAGTGAAGAAAACACAAAAAGATAGAAGACCATTCCATGCTCTTGGATCGGAAGAATAAACATTGTTAAAATGTCTATACTGCCTAGAGCAATCTATACTTTTAATGCCATTCTGATCAAAATTCCACCGGTATTCTTCAAAGAGCTGGAGAAAATAATCCAAAAATTTGTATGGAATCAGAAGAGACCCCGAATCGCTAAGGAAATGTTGAAAAACAAAAATAAGACGGGGGGCATCACGTTACCTGATTTCAAGCTTTACTACAAAGCTGTGATCACCAAGATAGTATGGTACTGGCATAAAAACAGACTCATAGACCAGTGGAAAAAGAGACACATAGACCAGTTGATATGGACCCTCAACTCTATGGGCAAAAAATCTTCGACAAAGCAGGAAAAAATATACAGTGGAAAAAAGACAATCTCTTCAATAAATGGTGCTGGGAAAACTGGACAGCTGTATGTAGAAGAATGAAACTTGACCATTCTCTTACACTGTACACAAAGATAAACTCAAAATGGATAAAAGACCTCAATGTGAGACAGGAATCCATCAGAATCCTAGAGGAGAACATAAACAGTAATCTCTTCGATATCAGCTACAGCAACTTCTTTCAAGATATGTCTCCAAAGGCAAAGGAAACAAAAGTGAAAATTTCTTAATCTCTTAAAGCCTGTTTTTCCCTTTGTGTATAAGGAAGCTACAAAGATTAAATAGAAGTAGATTATCTTTTAATAGTATTGTAAGTAATGTGTCAAGTATAATAAGAAGCTCAGAAATGGACTGGTGGAAGAGGAATCCAAATCTGGTTTAAACCCAAACTGTTCTTTAAAACAAATAGATCTTTTTTGTTTTAAAATGAGTTTTTGGAACTTCTCTCTATATAGAATTTCTTGTTCCATTGTATGGGTTTAGTTATTCTCCATTTGGGGTTTTGTTTGTTTGTTTGTTTGTGTTTTTGTTTTTGTATTCATGAAGTTAAAGAACCTTATGAGTATCTCTGGAAACTCTTGGATATTTGGACTGGGGGACCCACCTAGCTGTTTTTCTGGTGACAAGAATAGGAATGCCTGTTGACAAGAGTGGACTTCCTTTAGGGAAATTAATCATCACAAAACTTATTTCTGTTGGAATGTGCAACATGTTACTCCTCAATCTTCTATTTTCAACCCTACAATTATTCTCTCTTTACTTTCCCTTGCCTAGTCATAGATTTAAAAACCTATTTTCAGAATTTCTGTTTGAAAAATAAAATATGTACATAGGGTGTGACGTGGGTTTGAATATGATTTGGTGCTCTAGAAAAAAAAGAAAACATTCCTCTTTTCCTGTATAGATAATTTCAGTATCTCAGATTTTAAAAAGGCTATTTTTGCTATTTCAGGTAGAACTTTCCCAATTGTAAGGGACAAAATTTCAATTCAAAATAGCTTAAATCCAAAATGGCATTACTGGATCACATCACTAGGAAATTTATTCTGAGACCTCAGGCACAGACTGATGAAGGTGTCAAAAGATGCCATTGGTCCCTCCCTCCTTCTCTCTTCCCCATTCTGCCCATCCTTCCCTCCACCTCCCTCCCTCACTCTCTCCTTCCCTCCCTCTCTACTTGTCTCCCTCCTTCACTCTCTAGTTCTTTCTCTCTCCCTCCTCTCTTTCTCTCCCCCCAACACACTTTCCTCTGTCTCCCTCTCTCTCCCTTTCTCCCTCCCTCTTTCTCTCTCTCTTTCTTTCTTCATTTCCTGACTCTATTTCCCCCTGCTTGTTTTCACCCAAGTGGAGGCTAGGCTCTCTGACTACATAAAAAGATTGTTGTGAGAGTTCAATAGTCTTTGGAAGTAATGATTTTAGGAAAAAAAAAAAAAGAGAGATATCCCCACCCTGGCATCAGAATCAATCCCAGAATTAGTCCTTTTGGATCAGATGCCCTCTACTTCCATGGGGGAAATCACTATGTCCGTGGAGATAGAGTATTCTATTGACCAATCTGAGTCATGTGTCCACACTGACCTGGTGATAGGGCGGTAGGACCCTTTTATAAAGCACTCTAGAATCACACAGGATAAGGAAGCAGCAGCTCCCCCCTTTATCTAACTTAGATATTCTACAATATTTCAGGTGGTCATCTAGTCCACGTTTAAACACATCCAAAGTTAAAGAACTCTGTCCTATGGTGTTGATGGCACTACTACTGATATCAATAAAAATAATTTCCTGAATTTGTAGAAGCTAATAGGCATTGGGCAAACATAATCCTCTACCACCTGGCATCATCAAGAATTCCACTTGGCATTTTCACATTATCCTACCCAAAGCCAGCAACTCCTACTACCACTTACATCAGCAAAATGGGAGCTCTGCACAGAGCCTATTTTTCACATGGCTCACTTCCAAAAGGAATACCTGCCCAAGGACCCTGATTGTTAGACTCAACTCCAATGTTCACATCTTAGTGGTGAGAAAGCCGGGGATTCTGAGTTTGGATTTGTGCATTATGCAAACAGAACAAAGATGATGGCACCAGGAATGACGAGTATCCATTTGTCTAGTATCTATATACAGTCTTCTTATGTGCATCATAACATCAGCAGTTACTCCTCCTTAACATAACACAAAGGAACAAACCAAAAATCACTCACCCTATTTCCAAAATGAAACAAGCTAAGAGTCTCTCACTGCATCCAGCTCTAAATTCAGGAACTCTGGGCCAAGTCCATTTCTCACCCAGTTTCTCAAAATTCCATACTGGTACTCTGAAGCCTCTGAACTAAATTTGTAAAGTCCACCACCACAACACATCCTATGCATACCAGGGAAATGAAAGAGATAAAAAGACATTATCATTACATGATATAAGAGGGAAGTACGGTTTATGTCATCATCCTCAATTCAGCAACTGGTTGCTAACAAGCAGTTTTATCACTTTTCTTTACCAACTCTTTCTACCATGGCCAGGCCCCAACTTGTCTGGGCTCTTTGCCTTGTGGATGGCTCCAAACCTTAGTAATCCATTCTATATATGAGGTGCTATGGTCTTTCTTTGCAAAACTTGGGATATTTCTTTATCGCTACCTAGCTAGATAAATCCATAATCCAGCTACCTATAAGTGCAGAATAACAAAATGGAACAGGATTGTAATTTTCCTACACCCAGCCTACATCAGATGAAATAAAATCTGACTGAAGAAAAATGTTCACGTTGCGGAAGGAAGATGTTCTATTCATGGTTATTTGGGCCTGTTTTTGGTTTTTCATTCATCTGGCTTCTGGGAAGTCCTCCAGTCATCTCTTCATCTTATATACATTATTAGTGAATAACCTATTTATATGTTTACTAATGAATCTCATTATTAGGAGACAAATCATTTTCCTGGTAAATTGCCTTTTTGAAATAAATTAGTAAAAAACCATGAATACCACAAAACAACTTTTTGGGTCCTCTTTCTACCTTTACTATATGCTTAAATTAAGCTTTCCAAAAGTCTGGTAAGGAAGAGATTACTGTTTGGGAATTTCTTGAAGGCTGTGTCTATTCTACTTTTACCTGTGTCTACAGACTCAATCAGGAACAATCTGGGCACAGAACTCTATTTCCTCTTATCAACAAACTGATAAAAGTATCAATTATATATTAACAAATGTTTGTTATCAAATATATACCAAAATATTAAGCATGTTAGAAGAAACCTAAGAATGAAAAAGAAGAAATTGAAATTCATGCTATATTTTAATCAGACTTATGTCTTAACCATTAAAAACCCTTTTACTATTTTGACTGGGAATAACAAATTTCACAGAACCCCAAAAAATAGGAATGTGTTGCTAGTCAATTCCAACTTAAAGTCTGACTCCATTTTAGAACTCTATTGTCAGGCAAGTCTGTAAATCTCACCAATTATTTTCAGAAAAAGAAGTGGTAGAGAGCAATATATTAGGAAATTAAAAATAATGTAGATTCACACTCCCTCTTCTAAAGTCTTTGGGGTCATAAGTTTCATTATTCAGAATGAAACCAGTGTTCTAAGGCAGCATGGGTAATTAAATATACCAATGTTTCTGTATAGCAGTGTATGAATATTTACATAAAGTGGGATGAATAAATACTGAGTGTAGCCTCATGTCAGATAAGGTCAAGTTTTGTGGCCAAATGAGTTCAGATCAGATCAGGTTTTGCAGTCAAATGAGTTACAGAAAAGATTTTCAATTTTCAGAGCCTTTTTTACATTCTGGAAATGTGGTTAAGAGAGTGAGAACCTATATTGAAAGGAGGAACTTTGTTTTTAAAGAATTTTATATCATCAGTGAGTGATTTTCTTTAGAGCCTTATACAGAATCTAAAATGATTGTTGCAACAACGTGGATGGAGCTAGAGTGTATTATGCTAAGTGAAATAAGTCAGAGAAAGACAAAATACCGTATGATTTCACTCGTATGTCTAATTTAAGAAACAAAACAGTTGAACATATGGGAAAGGAAAAAAATAAAAAGACAGAGGGAAGCAAATTATAAGAGACTCTTAACCGTGGAGAACAAACTGAGGGTTAATGGAAGGAGATGGGTACAGGATGGGCTAGATGGGGGATAGGCATTAAGGAGGGCACTTGTTTCGATGTGCAGCGGGTGTTGTAAGTGATGAATCACTGAATTCTACTTCTGAAATGAAAAAGAAAGAAGGAAGGAAGGAAGGAAGGAAGGAAGGAAGGAAGGAAGGAAGGAAAGAAAAAGAAAAACAAGGATTATAAAATGCTGTGATTAACTTTCCTTACCAAAAACAAAAACCTAAAACCCCTCAATCTTTAAGATCATCTTTCTCATACAAATAATAATGTACAGAAAATTAGAGAGAACTAAAGTTTACATTCATTTTACCATGTCAAAATCAGTAAAATACTAATATGGTTCTTTAAAGATTTTGAGTATTTACAGCTTGAAAGGAGTTATGGCTGTATAAAAGAATAAAACTATGATTGTGTGTGTATTGGGGGTGGGCAAGGATGGAAAGATATAAAGTAAATCTTTCCCTTTCTCTAATTATATCCCACAAATTAAGAAAGAAACTGACTTTCAGTTGCAGAATATTAAGATTCTAACAACTCATTGCTAATATTTATAATTTCTTGTACTTATTTCCTTTGCCCCCATTCCAGACAATCAAAAACTTACCACTTTATTCATACCCCTTCTCATTCTGAAATAGCTAGAAAAATGCTCCTAACTTTTCCCCCACTTTGAAGCAATAAGTCTGACTGTCAAAAAAGTTCCATGCAGGAAGTTAAGACACATCAGTCAATTCCATATTTAACAACTGAAAGATCTAAGATCAATCTTTCAATGATATTTTCCTTTTAGTGTAACTCCGCTCTCACACTAGGGAGCTTTATAAAATATATATAAAGCAAAAAGTACACTGCTCCACAGTGAAACTTTGGCAACTGCATCTAAGCAACTTGCTGAAGCAATGTGGGGTCATTTGGGGCATTTTTCTGAACCTCCAATATTTTGCTAATACATCAGCATGACACTGAGCTAGAAAGTAAGGTCTAGAGTAGCTGTTTGATATTTCCTTTGAAAGAAAAATGTTTGAATCCCAAACTGAAAACCTGAAACGTGATTTTAGGAACGCAAATGTGTCAGTGTAGGAGACTTTAAAATATTTAATCCCCTCAGCTGGAAATGAGAAGTGCAGAAAAAATAGACAAAGATAGGAAGACAAATAGAGAGAGATGATCCTCCTAGCATTATTTCAGTAGCAAATAGAAGTAAACAGTTCAAACACATAAGGAGAAGGTTTCTAAAATCATTATATTCATTCCATGCAATATAATATAACCACTAAAGCCATTTACAAAAATTAAAATAACATGAAAACATGCTTATAATGTTAAACATAAAAAAACAAGATCTAAAATCTATAGTGAAGTATCATTTTGGTCATCAAATTTTCCCTCGCTACTGGACCATTTCAATGAACAAACATGCTTGGTCTATTATTGATCAACTTGGATAAAAATCCCTTAACCCAAATATACACCCTTGAGCCCAGAAGTCATCTGTCTGCTCCCTTTTACAGTAAATTTTCTCGAAAGATACCTATACCTGCTATCTCTCCTGAACCTATTCCAATCAGGATTTTGCCTCCACCATTCCACAAAAATCCATGACCTCAATGTTGTCAAATCCATGGATTAATTCTTTTTTTTTTAAGATTTTTTATTTGTTTGACAGAGAGAGACAGAGAGAGGACAAGCTGGAAGACAGAGGGAGAGGGAGAAGCAGTCTCCCAGCTGAGCAGGGAGCCTGATGTGGGACTCGAACCCAGGACTCTAGGATCATGACCTGAGCGGAAGGCAGACACTTAAACACCTGAGCCACCCAGGCATCCCCCATGGATTCTCATTCCTCATATACTCTCTCATCCCTCTTAGACCAGTAGTGTCTAGTACAAGTGGTAACATTCTTTGCCTTGACTTACTTTTTCTTCTTGACTTCTAGAAGCACTCCTTTGTCTCAATTCTCCTATTTTACTGGTCAACCCTTTTTACTCTTCTTTGCTGAGGTCTCTTCACTTTCTTGCCATCTGAACACTGGAGTGTCTCAGGGATCAGCCCATAAACCTCTCCTCTAACACACTTTACATATTTTAAAATCATCTGGTCTCAAGATTTTAAATGTCATCTATATGGTGATGATGTTAGCCTAGTCTATCCCCAATCTATGTGACATCTCTACATGTAGCTTCTACTGTCCTTAACTAACTCAGACTCTTCCACAGTCATCCCCATTTCTAATTGTGCAGACCAAAACTTTTGAATACAATTTTTCCTCCTCTCTTTCTTGTACCCCATATCCACTTCATAAGCAGATGTGTTGAATGAATGTTGCCTTCAAAGAACCTAATAATCTCCTTACCACTCTCCCTACCTGTACCACAGCCCATCACCCTGGTCCAAGCCCATCACCCTCCATCTCACCTACTATTTACAATAGCCTCCAACTGGCCTTCTCCCTCCCACACCCATTTCCCTTCCTCTTAAGCTCTCTCCTGTGGCTCCTTCTCAGGGGAGCCACTGCCATCTCTGTAAAAGGTTAAGTCAAATCATGTTTTCATTCCTCTGTTCAAATACTTAGAAATATTTCCATCTATACCTGATACTGTGGATCAACACTCAGCATTAATTCTAAACCTCTCAAGTACGCAGAACTTAAAACTGCCTTGCAGATGTTTTAGACACACATTAGATTCTACCAGTTAAGACAAATGTGGAAATGATACAGGGGCCATCTAACTGCCGCCTAATTGCTGCTGCTGGCAAGTACTGTCATGAATGGTGTGGGTGTTTTCTGTTTTGTTTTGTTTTGTCTTCTGCAGCAGCATCTCACTGTCTGGGTACCAGCTTGGATGTAAATAGGCAGTTGCAGAAATAGCAGCTTCCCAATTCCTGACCACAGTGCCAACTCTGTGCTCTAGAAGAGAGCAGATGCTGTGTGAGCCCCTGTCTCTACTTCCCTGATCCTAGCAGAAGAGTAGCTTCTAAAGCATGCCTTTGTGGGGGAGTTTTCTTAAAGGCATTCCCAGAGCTCCACTGAGAACCCATTCCTCCAGCCTTTCCAAAGGCTTTGTAAGCACTAAATTTTTAACTGAATTATATCCCTTTCTCCTTCAGTTAGCCAGAGAGGTTTCCATTCTCTGATACGAATACACTACCACATCAGAAGCAATTCCCAAGTCCTTATTCTCACTGAGGACATCCTGTAAGTTCAGATGCCCTATTGCCTCTCTGGTCTAAAACCTACTTTCCTTCTTGCTCATTCTCCTCCAGAAACACCGGCAGAAAAATAAGCATTCTGTTAAAAGAAAAAAGGATAAAATAAAGGCACAGTTGTTCAACTGCATTCTTAGTCAGTGTGTGCTATCACAGATATATTTGCAGTGCCCAGAAGAATAAGGTGACATACTAAATAGAAGAGCATTCATTTGCATTGTTGATCATAAGGAAGGGTTTCGGAAACTTGCTCTTCTCAGTGATTCTTTGAATTTATTCTAGCTTCCTAGAGTCTCTTTTTACCTGCTTAGGCTGATCAGTGTGGAATTCAGGATTATCAGTTCCCTGGTAGGAACACCCTGTTTAAATGGCATCTGTTTCTTGTTTTTGTTTTTCCCTCTGTGGAATATTCAGATTATTTTCAATAAAAAGTAAAAACAACCCAAAAAACCCTTTTTATTGTTATTGAGGCTTATGTGCCTCATTTCACATTTATGTTGTTATTTCTGTTTAGAAGAATTTTACACTTGTGTTTGTACAATTTTGACTCACTAGCTGATATCTTCCAATGGCATAATCTTACGTAGATTTTATGAAGTTTGAATCTGTCATTTATTTATTTACCTATGAATTTTACCATAAGCCAGCCAATCTGATTATTTTAGTAGCTTACCCTTTTAGGGTTAAATTCTACAGCCAAAAATCTGTAAATATGCTCCAACACTAAATATGCAGAGATCTGACATGATGGACAATTTAAAAAGGTACATTCATTTATTCCCTTTCAGCTACCAAATTAGCAGTGAACTCTGAGACCCTGAATAATAAAATGTATTTACTCTGTCTTAAAAATTCATGTTTAATCTCCAAGAAGGAAAACAGACATTTATGCTTTAGTGACATTTTTTATATTATCTAGCCTCCTGGAAAACACTCTCAATTGTTTTGAATTAATTTATGAGTTTCTGAGTCAAGTTTCTCATTCAAAAACAAATACCTTGGGACACCTGAGTAGCTCAGTAGATTGCCTTCCTTGAAGGCTGAAACAGAGGAAGGATTTCCCCATTAGTAAAAGGACTGAAATGAAAAGCTTGTTTGATAGGCCTCAGAGACCTATTACCCCTGAGTTCATTGACTCTTTTTTTAAAAATTTTTATTTTTTTTTAAATTTCTTTTCAGTGTTCCAGAATTCATTGTTTATGCAGTACGTGCCCTCCACTAAATACCCACCACTAAAAGGTAGATTTTAGATCCAGGGTTGTATCTTGACCAGTGAGTTCCACAAGGATAGTAATGAAAGGAATTTTTCTGGAAAACTAAGAGAACTAAAATCTAACCAAGTTGAAATTTAAAAAGGTATTAATGATCTCACAAAACAAACTGAGGGTTGCTGGGGGGAGGGGGTTAGGGAGAAGGGGGTGGGATTATGGACATTGGGGAGGGTATGTGCTTTGGTGAGTGCTGTGAAGTGTGTAAACCTGGTAATTCACAGACCTGTACCCCTGGGGATAAAAATATATGTTTATAAAAAATAAAAAAATAAAAAAATAAAAAAATAAGAAAAAATAGAAATAAAAAGGTATTAATGAAATGCAATAATAAATGGAGGCTCTTACTGCTAGGATAAATGAGGCAGAAGAGAGAATTAGTGATATAGAAGACCAAATGATGGAGAATAAAGAAGCTGAGCAAAAGAGAGACAAACAACTACTGGACCACGGGGGGAAATTTGAGAGATAAGTGATACCATAAGAAGAAACAATATTAGTATAATTGAGACCCTGGAAGAAGAAAGAGAGAGAGGGGAAGAAGGTATATTGGAGCAAATTATAGCAGAAAATTTCCATAATTTGGTGAAGGAAACAAACATCAAAATCCAGGAGGCACAGAGAACATCCCTCAAAATCAATAAATATAGGTCCACACCCCATCATCTAATAGTAAAACTTACAAGTCTGAATGACAAAGAGAAAATCCTGAAAACAGCTCAGGACAAGACGTCTGTAACATACAATGGTAAAAATATTAGATTGACAGCAGACCTATCCACAGAGACCTGGCAGGCCAGAAAGGACAGGCATG
This sequence comes from Mustela nigripes, assembly GCF_022355385.1. Classification (NCBI taxonomy): domain Eukaryota; kingdom Metazoa; phylum Chordata; class Mammalia; order Carnivora; family Mustelidae; genus Mustela; species Mustela nigripes. The sequence goes on from NC_081571.1 coordinate 13,380,642, forward strand.
ATATATTCAGAGCACTAAATGAGAAAAATATGCAGCCAAGAATACTATATCCAGCTAGGCTCTCATTGAAAATAGAAGGAGAGATAAAAAGCTTCCAGGACAAACAAAAACTAAAACAAGTTGCAAACATCAATCCAGCCCTACAAGAAATATTGAAAGGGCTCCTCTAAGCAAAGACAGCCTTAAAGTAACAGACCAGAAAGGAATAGAGACTATATACAGTAACAGTCACCTTACAGGCAATACAATGGCATTAAATTTATATCTCTCAATAGTTACCCTGAATGCAAATGAGTTAAATGCCCCAATCAAAAGACACGGGGTATCAGAATGGATTAAAGAAAAACAAAACCCATCAATATGCTGCCTACAAGAAACTCATTTTAGACCCAAAGATACCTCCAGATTTGAAGTGAGGGGGTGGAAAACAATTTACCATGCTAATGGACATCAAAAGAAAGCTGGGGTGGCAATCCTTATATCAGATCAATTAGATTTTAACCAAAGACTATAAGAGATGAGGAAGGACATGGTATCACATTTAAAGGGTCTCTCCAACAAGAAGATCTAACAATTTTAAATATCAATGCCCCTAACATAGGAGCAGCCAATTATATAAACCCATTAATAACAAAATCAAAGAAAGACATTGACAATAATACAATAATAGTAGATGACTTTAACACACCACCCTCACTGAAATGGACAGATCATCCAAGCAAAAGAACAACAAGGAAATAAAGGCCTTAAGTGACACACTGGACCAGATGGACATCAAAGATATACTCAGAACATTCCATCCCAAAGCAACAGAATACACATTCTTCTCTAGTGCAGATGGAACATTCTCCAGAATAGATCACATCCTGGTCACAAATCAGGTCTCAACCAGTACCAAAAGATTGGGATTATTCCCTGCATATTTTTAGACCACAGTGCTTTGAAACCAGAACACAATCACAAAAGGAAAGTTGGAAAGAACCCAAATATATGGAGGTTAAAGAGCATCCTACTAAAGAATGAATGGGTCAACCAAGAAATTTAAAAAGAATTGAAAAAAATCATGGAAACAAATGAAACTGAAAACACAACTGTTCAAAATCTTTGGGACACAGCAAGGCAGTCCCAGAGAAAAGTATATAGTAATACAAGCCTTTTTCAAGAAACAAGATGGTCTCAAATACATAACCTAACCCTACACTTAAAGGAGCTAGAGAAAGAACAGCAAAGAAAGCCTAAACCCAGCAGGAGAAGAGAAATCATAAAGACCAGAGCAGAAATCAATGAAATAGAAACCAAAGAACAATAGAACAAATCAACAAACTAGGAGCTGGTTACTTGAAAGAATTAGTAATATTGATAAACCCCTGGCCAGACTTATCAAAAAGAAAAGAGAAGGACCCAAATAAATAAAATCATCAATGAAAGAGGAGAGATCACAACCAACACCAAAGAAATGTGAACAATTATAAGAACATACTATGAGCAACTCTACACCAACAAATTCGACAATCTGGAAGAAATGGATGCATTCTTAGAGACATATAAACTACCACAACTGAACCAGGAAGAAAGAGAAAACCTGAACAGACCCATAACCAGTAAGGAGATTGAAGCAATCATCAAAAATATCTCAACAAAGAAGAGCCCAGGGGAATTCTACCAAACATTTAAAGAAGAATTAATATGTATTCTCCTGAAACTGTTCCAAAAAATAGTAATGGAAGACTTCCAAACTCATTTTATGAGGCTAGCATTACCTTGATCCCAAAACCAGACAAAGCCCCCATTAAAAAGGAGAATTACAGACCAATATTCTTGATGAACACGGATGCAAATATTCTCACCAAAATACTAGCCAATAGGATCCAACAGTACATTGAAAGGATTATGCTCCACGACCAAGTGGGATTTATTCCTGGACTGCAAGCTTGGTTCAACATCCACAAATCAATCAATGTGATATAATACATTAATAAAAGAAAGAACAAGAACCATATGATACTCTCAATAGATGCTGAAAAAGCATTTGACAAAGTATAGCATCCCTTCTCGATCAAAACTTTTCAAAGTGTAGGGATAGAGGTTACATACCACAATATGATCAAAGCCATCTATGAAAAACCCACAGCAAATATCATTCTCAATGGGGGAAAAACCAAGAACTTTTCCCTTAATGTCATGAACATGGCAGGGCTGTCCACTCTCACCACTGCTATTCAACATAGTACTAGAGGTCCTAGCTTCAGCAGTCAGACAAGAAAAAGAAATTACAGGCATCCAAATTGGCAAAGAAGAAGTAAACTATCATTCTTTGCAGATGATATGATAATTTATGTGGAAAACCCAAGAGACTCCACTCCAAATCTGCTAGAACTTGTACAGGAATTCAGTAAAGTGTGAAGATATAAAATCAATGCACAGAAATCAGTTGCAGTTCTATACAGCAATAGCAAGACAGAAGAAAGAGAAATTAAGGAGTCGATCCCATTTACAACTGCACCTCAAACTAGAAGATACCTAGAAATAAACCTAACCAAAGAGGCAAAGAATCTGTACTAAGAAAACTATACAATACTTGTGAAAGAAATTGAGGAAGACACAAAGAAATGGAAAAATATTCCATGTTCATGGATTGGAAGAACAAATGTTGTGAAAATGTCTATGCTACCTGAAGCAATCTACACATTTGACACAATCCCTATCAAAATACCATCAATTTTTTCAAAGAAATGGAACAAATAATCCTAAAATTTATATGGAACCACAAAAGATCCCAAATAACCAGAGAATTCTGAAAAAGAAAGCCAAAGTTGGTGGCATCACAAATCCAGACTTCAAGTTCTAGTACAAAGCTGTCATTATCAAGACAGTATGGTATTGGCACAATAACAGACACATAGATCAATGGAACAGAACAGAGAGCCCAGAAATAGACCCTCAACTCTATGGTCAACTAATCTTCAACAAAGCAGGAAAGAATGTCCAAAGAAAAAGATAGTCTCTTCAAAAAATGATGTTGGGAATATTGGACAGCCATATGCAGAAAAATAAAATTGGACCATTTCCTTACACCACACACAAAAATAGAGTCAAAATGGTGAAAGACCTCAATGCGAGTCAGGAATCCATCAAAATCCTTGAGGAGAACACAGGCAGCAACCTCTTTGACCTCATCTGCAGCAACTTCTTCCTAGAAACATTGCCAAAGGCAAGGGAAGCAAGGGCAAAAATGAACTACTAGGACTTCATCAAAATCAAAAGTTTTTGCACAGCAAAGGAAATGGTCAACAAAACCAAAAGACAACAGACAGAATGGGAGAAGATATTTGCAAATGACTTATCAGATAAAGTGCTAGTATCTAAAATCTATAAAGAATTTAGCAAACTCAACACCTAAAGAACAAATAATCCAATCAAGAAGTGGGCAGAAGACATGAACGGACATTTTGGCAAAAAAGACATCCAAATGGCCAACAGACACATGAAAAATTGCTCACCATTAGGGAAATACAAATCAAAACCACAATGAGATACCACCTCACACCAGTCAGAATGGCTAAAATTAACCAGCCAGGAAACAACAGATGTTGGAAAAGATGCAGAGAAAGGGCAACCCTCCTACACTGTTGGTGGGAATGCAAGCTGTTGAAACCCCTCTGGAAAACAGTATGGAGGTTCCTCAAAAAGTTGAAAATAGAGCTGCCCTATGACCCAGCAATCACAATACTGGGTATTTACCCTAAAGATACAAATGTAGTGATCTGAAGGGGCATGTGCACCTGGATGATTATAGCAGCAATGTCCACAATAGCCAAACTATGGAAAGAACCTAGATATCCATCAACAGATAAATGGATAAAGAAGATGTTATATATATATATATGAATACTATGCAGCCATCAAAAAATGAAATCTTGCCATTTGCAACTATGTGGATGGAACTAGAGGGTATCATGCTAAGCGAAGTAAGTCAATCAGAGAAAGACAATTATTATCATATGATATCTCTAATAGGAGGAATTTGAGAAGCAGGGTGGGGTGTCATGAGGGGTTGGGAAGGAAAAAATGAAACAAGATAGGATTGAGAGGGAGACAAATCATAAGAGACTCTTAATCTCACAAAACAAACTGTGGGTTGTTGGCGGGGGAGGTAGGGAGAGGGTGGCTGGGTTATGGACTTTGAGGAAGGTGTGTGCGATGGTGAATGTTGTGAAATATTTAAGCCTGATGATTCACAGACCTGTACCCTTGGGGCAAATAATACATTATATGTTAGTTAAAAAAAAAAAAAAGAAGAAGAAGAAAGAAAAGAAAAGAAGAAAAGAAAAAAGAAAGATTCTCAAAGTAATTCACTTGGCCACTGAAGGTTTTTTGGAGTTGGTGTGTATTATGGACTAAATGTCTGAATTTCTCCAAAATGCATATATTGAAGCACTAACACAAAATGTAATAGTATTAGGAGAAAGGGCCTTTAGAAGGTAATTAGGTTTAGATGAGATCATGAAGGTGGAGCCTTATGATGGAATTAGTGCCCTTATAAAAAGAGGAAGAACCAGGGCTTCCTCTATTTGCCCTGTCAGGATATAGCAAAAGGAAGCTGTTTGCAAGTCAGGAAGAATGTCTTCACCAAGAATCAAATCATCTGGCACCTTGATCTGGGACTTTCCAGCTTCCAGAACTATGAAAAATAAATGTCTGTTGTTTAAGCCACCAAGTCTCTGTATTTACAATAGCAGCCTGAGCTGCTATTGACAGCTGTTAAAGGACAGTGGATTTCCAGCCAATGTCTTTCTCAAAGTGTCTAAAGTTTAATATTATCAAAGCTATGACCTCTCAAACTTAAGCTGGATCACTTTTCCTCATGGTAATGATGTATGTGCTAAATCAGATTATTGAAGTGCATACCCAAATCCTGCAAGAGGCTACTGGAATATGTGCCTATATGAAAGAGGTAGTCACAAATGCTTTGCCTATTTTAAGGCCTTACTTTGGAACTGGGCTGGTGATCACATGAATGTGCCCAGAATTTTTGCCTCTCCATTTATAAGCCACATGGATTTGGATTCTTGTTTCTACTTTGTGTTTCTGCCAAGCTAGAGAATCCAACTGAGCCATATTTTAAAGGGTGTGGAATTTCAATTTTATTAGGCTCTGTGGAGGAAAATGTTTGAAATTTACCCAAATCACCATCAGCTTTTAGAAAATCTTTTCCCCCTTTTTGTTGGAGACCAAATGTCAATTTTTGTTCCCCAAGTGAGAGATTCATAAAGAAGAACAGTTGCCATTTCAAAGTCACTTATTCTACTCAAGAAGTCTTGTCATTTAAAACACTAAAACTCTCTTATTTTCCACATTGGTACAGCAGGGAAAAAATTTATTTTAGTAAACTGAGTGCTTGAACTCAAGGTAATTATAAATTGTGTATATGATACCAATGACAAGGTGGTGATCTTACCTTCTTCATTGGCTCTTAGCAGCATTCAGACAAAAGAAAAAGGATAAGGGAAATGAAATCTAAGAGTCTGATAAGAATACCTGTCTGTGCTCTTACAAAACAGTTGAGGTTTTGCACCCAGAAACTCATCCTTTGATGGTATCCCAACCCTGGGGCCCTCAGGAAAAGTGGCTCAGGGACAGAAGAGGTGGCAGGCAACCCTCTAATCTGGGATTCCCTGTGGATACTCAGTATGGTCCCAGTTATGATCCAAGGTCAAGGCTAGGCTATGAGGCTAAACTATTAGTCCTGGATTTCCTTCCATATAAGTGTCTCATATCATCTCATATTGAGATCTTCTCAGCTCATGTGTCTCATGTGGTCTCCCAACAAAGACTGGGTACCACTGTGCTTCCTACAGTACTTGCCAAACCAGTCAGAGGCACATTTGTACTTTCTAATTCTTGCTAAACTGTTGTTATATATCAGGCACATAAATTTATAAACATGATCACAGTTAATAAAAGCGCTTTGAGGTAGCTATGATACATTATATTCACATGATACAGACACAGGATGTGAAGGTCATACTGGTTAGCCAATCTTCCTAAGGTCAAACAACTAGAAGCATATGAGCCAGGATCTGGACCCAGGTCTGCCTGACCCCAAAACCTGGTTTATTTCACTATACATGCTGCTTCTACACTGAGTAGCAGGATTCTTCCATTTCAGTTTTGATCATGGCAACTAGGGGGTCAGAACAACCTTGTGAAGGAGACAGACAGCCTAAAATATCTGTCTGGTGCTGCCTAACACTTCTTTCTGACCCACGTATGCTTGCTTTTGAATCCACTCACATAATTCAACGACTTCAAGGCCTGTACGTTCTGAGCTTTGACCCTGACCGGACCTTAGGGGTGATCCTGCTCATGGGAAGACTATTTGCTCAACTTTGAGGTAAATATTATCCTCAAGTTTTTTCTGGTATATATACCGCATGTAGTTATGTGTGGCCTCTGACTTGGTCACTAATGTGCTGGTCACAGGTAAGGAGCCCCACTTCCTTAGAGAATGCCAAAACCAAAGGAAATTGGGATCAAAGTGTAATGTGAGTAGAATGTTCAAATAGAGGCATTATATTCATTCTTTTTTTTTTCATGGCATTTTTCATGGCATTAATTCATTTAGTTTTCACTCTTTATCTTGTTCTGAAGAACAAGGAGTTCTTCCTGACAAAACCATACAGACAGGCATTAATTACTGCAGTTGGATTCCAGCAATAAAAATAGCAGCATCAAAGGATGAAAAAGGTAGTAGCTCCAAGAGGCTCAGCTAAGCCAAAGTGTTCTACCCACCAAGGAGACAGGTTCCCATCCAGTCTAAAACCAGCCTTCCTGCCTTATAGTGGTTTTGCTGTTCCTGTCAAATTTCCTTTGGCCCAGAATCACATTTTTCTGTCATTGTCAAAATCCATTTTAAATACTAACTGAATTATGGATTCTCAAAAACTTCCCTAATGGACGAATACCAGAAGTTTCATGGAAGAAGATGCTGTTGTTGGTTACACTCAAATGATTTCAGGGGCATGTGGGTGGCTCAGTCAGTGAAGTGTCTGACTGGCTCAGGTCCTGATCTCAGGGTCCTGGGACTGAGCCCCATGTGGGGCTCCTCACTCAGCAGGGAGTTTGCTTGTCCCTCTCTCTCTCTCTCTCCTCCTACCCCTACTCATATGCTCTCTCTCAAATAAAATCTTTTAAAAATATGGTTTCAAAATTTAAAGGGGGAAATGTGAAAAGAAAACCTAAGATAAGTTTTAAATTTTAGTCCTACAAAAATAGCACAATAAATCAGATGTTACAAGGTAATGAGCCCACCATTTCCATATTCTGATTGAAAATATGAATGAATACAAATTTAGGAGTTGCATTAATTTGCTAGGACTGCTATAACAAAGTACTGCAAATTTAGTAACTTGAACAGAAATTTACTGTTTCACTGAACAGAAATTTTACTGTCTCTGGAGGCTAGAAGTCTGAAATCAGGGTGTCAGCAGGGTTAGTGCCTTCAGAGGGCTGTGAGGGAGGGATCTAATCCAGGCCTTGCTCTTTGACTTGTAGGTGACCCTCTCTTCCCTATGTCTTCAATTAGTCTTCCCTCTTTGCACACCTTTGCGCCCAAATGTCTCCTTTCTTCGGGCACTAGTCATATTGACTAGAGCCTGTCCTAATGACTTCACTCTAACCTGATTACCCCTGTACAAACTCTATCTCCAAACAACATCACATTTTGAGGTTAATTGGTGGGGCTAAAACGTCACCATATCAGTTTGAGGGTGGGGGGAGACACATTATTCAATCCATAACAACCTTGTAATTTCTGCCTCTATATTTAAGTTTAATTCCTTTGTAATTTTGTTAAATTGATCTACCTTCCTTTTATGTAATTAGATTTGTGAAAAACTCATCTTTTATTCTTTTTTCAAAGAAATCTTGGATTTATTAACCAAGTCTACTGTTTTCACAATTATTTCTACATTCATTTTACTATTGATTTCTTCATGATTTTCTTACTAGTTTTTCTTCTTCATGTTTATAAAGTTTAAAAACTTCCAAGGCTATGAATTTATTTCTGATTATAATTTAGACAATAAGTACATGATTAAAACATGAGCTGAGGAATCAGACTACCTGGGTTTGAATTTTAACTCTGATATTCATCTCACACAGTTATTGTGAAAATAAAACAAGATGTTTGAGCAGTTTCTGGTACATGATTAGTATGAAATAATTAATTTATCTGGAGTAGGAGTGGTGACAGTGGTAGTAGAATTAGTTATATAATCTTTATCATATTATATAGCCTCCCTGCACCTGCAAGCTTTCTCTTACATAAAATTGTATATTAATAATACTTATCTCAGCAGGTCTTTGTGAAGATGAAATGATCTATTTCACATCAAGTCACCCAACATATATTTACTGAGTACCTACTATATGCCAAATACTGCTCTGTATACTTGGGATATATTAGTGAACAAAATAGAAAAGACTGCTACTCATGTTAAGCTTATAGCCTCACAGGGAAAGACAGAAATAAACAATAAAAATGATGAATGAAGAAATCATATAGCATATTAAAAAGTGACATAGACTATGTAAAAAAAAAAAAATAGAGTAGGGTAAGAGGAATGAGGAGTGACTGCTGGGAGAGGGGATTGTGATTTTAAATAGGGTGGTCAGAGAAGGTCTCATTGAAAAATGATATAGCGACCAGTCAAGGGGAGCTGAGGCTGTGGAGATCTGGGAGTGTTCAACAACAAAATGCTTTGTTGACAACCCTCCTACATGCTTTATTCTTGCTTACTGCACACTCTCTTGGCAGCTCTAAGAAACAAGAAGTATTTGGTTTAAAAAGCAGACTTTGGCAAACCAGCAGGCTGGCCCTTGCCTGTTTTTACATGGTCCACAAGCTGAGAACAGGCTTCACGATGAATATTTCCAATCCACCTGATAAGGAATACTTTGTATCCCAATTAGGTAAAATAACATTCCAGAAAGAATTTTACTCTCAATAGTAGACTTCTGTTACACTTGTACTCAATCTTTTTATTATGTTTTGAATTTCATCAATTAAAAAAATGGGGAAATGTGTTTTCCCTCCTGTTATATGGATACATAAATGATATTCTTGATTTGGCCTCTTGGCTCACAAAGCCTAAAATATTTATTATTTGGTCCTTCACAGAAAAAAGTTTGTCTATCCAAAGCCAAAGCTTTCAGTTGTCCCAATTGATACAACTCTCATTCACCTCATAATACTCTTTATCCCTGCAAGAACTCTAAGAACCACTCCTTGCAGTGATAAGAAGATGAGAAGTACAAAGAATGAACCAGGACTGGTCTATTCAGCAGCAAATAGGCCCTTGGGAAAAAAACAAGAAGTTGTGATACCTCAGAAATTTCCCAAATCAGATTTTACATACATTCTTACACTTTGACTCCAGCTAGACTCCTGTTATCCATTAACTTCCAGACAGTCTCCACTAGTCCATTCAGCAGCATGGCTGGCTTCCATGCTTTCATGAAGCTTGTTCATCCTCCTACATCCATCACTGAATCACAATAATATAGATAGTGGCTTGGTATCCCAAGTTACAAGGTTTGGCAGCTGGGAAGTCTTTCCTTGATAGGAGTACAGCTAGCTAGTTTACACTGGTACTATATGCAAGCCAAATTAATTTTCTAAGATCCAAATTATGTAAAGAGTCACATTATTGAATTTCCTTTATATCTTACATATCAAGTAGCATTAAACTGACCCAATAATTTTCCACTGTCATATAACTATCTACTCTTGTATATTCACATACAACTTAATTTCCTGCTCAGTGATATATTGTCCAACACATCAATGCTTAGCAAAGCATCCTGCATTAAAGTCCAAGTAAGTAGAATTTAACAGCTGAAGACTTGAGAGATCTAAGTATTCCAGGTAGAGCATCACATGCATAAATGAACAGACCAAAAAAGTTATATGTCATGTTGCCTGGAGTACAAGTATAGTTTTGTGACTGAACCATCAGCTATGAGTTGGAGAACATTCTCTAAAATGAGGCTGAAGATAATGAATAATATTATCTTAAGGAGTCTGGGTTTTCTTTTAACTGCAAAGGAAAAATGCTAAAAAATTTAATCAGGTTTATCTTTAAAAATATCAATTAACAACTGAATAGAGAATGGATCACAGCAGGGGACAGATACTTTGCAAAAGTTAAGACAGAAGCTGGAGTCCAGAGTGTGTTGATTAGAAAGGGTGAGGGTGTGACCTAAAGGCAATAGGGGGGAAGGGATGGATTAAAGATAAAATTTTCATGCATCTAAGGACATTATCAAGATAAGTGAAAAGGCAAACTACAGAATGAAAGAAAATATTTGCAAATTTTATGTCTGACAAAGAGTACTCAGAATGTAGAAGGAACTTCCACAACTCAACCACAAAAAGATAAATGACCCAATTAAAAAGTAGGCAAAAAATCTGAATGAACATTTCTCCAAGAATATACAGATGGCCAACAAGCATATAAAGAGATGTGATTAATCACTAAGGAAATTAAAATTAAAAATACAATGTGAGGGGCGCCTGGGTGGCTCAGTGGGTTAAGCCGCTGCCTTAGGTTCAGTTCATGATCTCAGGGTCCTAGGACCGAGTCCCATGTCGGGCTCTCTGCTCAGCGGGGAGACTACTTCCCTCTCTCTCTCTCTGCCTGCTTCTCTGCCTACTTGTGATCTCTCTCTGTCAAATAAATAAATAAAATCTTTTAAAAAAATACAATGTGATACCACTGCTCATGTGTTAAAATGTCTGTAAGTAAATTAAAAACAATACAACAAATGGTTGTGAGGATGTGGACACTCTGGAACCCTTATATGTTGCTGGTAGGCGTAAAATGGTGCAGCCACTATACCAAACAGTTTGGTGGCTTCTCAAACATTTACACACGGAATTACCATGTGGCCCAGAAACTCAGCTCCTCAGTATATATCCCAAAGGATGAATAATAGGGAATAAGAAACTTGGGCATCAATATTCGTTAGAGCATTATTTGTTTACCCACAGCTGGGAACATCAGCGCCACCTGGTTCAAATTCTTGCCACTCTGAACATGTCCAACTATGGCCACAAAAGAGCCCTTAGTATTGATTTGGGGGCAAAAATAAGTTTCAGTGAGTAGGCAAATTCACAAATATAAAAATTGTGAATGATGCATATTATGTATATGTATTACATATACAATGCAATATTATCAAGTCATAGGAATAAATTTATGATACATTTTACAATAAGGATGAACCTTGCAAACATTATGCAAAATGAAAGGAACCAGACACAAAGGGACAAATAGCTGACAAATCCATTTATGTGGAATTCCTTTTTATGAAGGAATTTTGAATTTATGAAAACAGAAAGTAGATTAGTGGTACCAGGGCGTGGGGAACTAACGGGAGTTGTTGTTTAATGAGTTTCTGTTTGGGCTAATGAAAAAGTTTTGTAAGTAGTGATGATGACAGCACACCACTAAAAATGTAATCAAAGGCCATGAACTGTGTGCTAAAAAATTGTTAAAATGGCAAATATTTGGTTATATGTGTTTTACCAAAATGTAAACAAAAATTTAAAAGATACATTACAGAAGGTATAGTAGTCAGTTGCCTTTGAAGGACCAAAGGAGGGAGAGGAGTACAAGCTGGCATACCTTTATCTCTTGGTGTTAATAAGTAATGATACTCAAATAACATGACTTTATCACTATCATTATAATTATTACCTTCTTACCTGACTTCAGAGCTCATTACTCTTAACATTGTGATGCTATACGTACAATAGGCACTTGCTAATGTCATTGTGAGGGGTTCTCACAATGGAATCATGGAATAATGCAACATTCATGGAAAGCATGCAACAAATGACAGTGAATTTTTTTATACAAAGGAGCAGGGACATGGATTAAGGTAGAAAAATCTGAGGTTTTATATCCTGCTTAGTGAGGTATTAATAAAGCTGAGTAAGCAACTCACCTCTATCACCTAACACTGTTAGCTTCTTGCTTTTCTGTACATGATTACCTCCATGAAATTCTCCTCACTTTTATATTGATCCAGTCCCCTACATGGTTTCTAACTCCTTTCTGTTACTTTCTCAAGGGGGGGGTGAGGGAAAAAATCAATTCAGAGTGGCTGGAAGACATTCAGCTTTATCTAAAAGTGATCGATGGCAATAAATTTCATTTTCGTTATTCTCTTGTTCCAAGAGGCTGAGCTTCAAGAAAGCTTTGGAGAAAACAAACAGATGGTGAAGAGAAACATAAGGTAATAGTTCCCTCAGGGGAGGACACACTCAGGAGAGCTTTGTGGATCAGTCAAGGGCACGTTCAGAATGCAACTGGGGAAAACAAACTCTGCATGAACAAGGAAAAAGATTAAAAAAGAAGCCGAGGAACATAGACTTCTGACCACTGTTCATGTAATATGCATATAGAAAGGCTGAGAATCACTCATGAGTGTTCAATAAAAACAGTCTTGTTTGTTAAGTGTTTGTTGGATGGCCTGGTAACTGGCTTGTAATCTTAGGAAGTAGGTGCTCTGATTATCATTTTTATATTACCAGAGACAGACAGGAAGATATCTTTGTGGAGAAGATCAGAAACATGCTGTATTTTTAATTTCTCATCATTTTCCTTCTTTCATACATCCTAAGAAATGCACACTTTGCCATTAGCTGATGAATCCTTTTAATTTCATATTATATGATGAAAAAAGTGATACATTTAGGTATTGAAATAAAATTTCTTAGTTTCCTTTTTTTTTTTTTTAAAGATTTTATTTATTTGACAGAGAAAGAGAAAGAGGGAGAGAGCACAGCAGGGGGAGCAGTAGGCAGAGGGAGTAGCAGGCTCCCTGCTGAGCAAAGAGTCCAATATGGGACTCAATCCTAGGACCCTGGGCTCATGACCTGAGGCTAAGGCAGACCCTTAACTGACTGATGCCAGGGCTGGCTCTACCAGTGTTCATGAGCTAGACAACATCAGAGAATGTTTGTTTCTACAATGGGTCATCACAGAACGTTACTGTGTATTCAGATAAACAGATTTCTTTTTGTACATATGACTAAGTCAGACCCTAAAAAGTGGACCAACTGAAATTATTGGGGTTGAGTATAATTTACCCTTAAATGTATAGGCTTTGCTACTTCAGAATCCTGAGAACAGCCACAGATGCCTGTGAACAAGGTATGGTTTGTTCTTTGGTGCCTTTGAAGGGTGAGAAACTTTCCCGAGGGAGAGATTGTATACTGACCCTTCTGGGTACTGTGTGTGTGAGCATTAGTGTTTGTGGCAATATCCCACCCAACCGCTACCTGTTAAATATCCCTGAAGCATATAAAAATCATAGATCTGGGGCGCCTGGGTAGCTCAGTGGGTTAAGGCCTCTGCCTTCGGCTCAGGTCATGATCCCAGGGTTCTGGGATCAAGCCCTGCATCAGGCTCTCTGCTCAGCGAGGAGCCTGCTTCCTCCTCTCTCTCTCTCTGCCTGCCTCTCTGCCTACTTGTGATTTCTGTCTGTCAAATAAGTGAATAAAATCTTAAAAAAAAATCATAGCTCACGTTTATTGATCTCTTAAGAGTACCAGGCACTATTTTAGGCACTTTTACATTGTATCCCATTTCATCCTCACAACAAACCTATCTGGTTACTATTCTCTTTTTACAAATGAGGAAACTAGGGCATGGACCAGGAACTGGACATAGAAAAGAAAAATTTTGTGCATCATCTTTGAGTACACTAGGAATTTATCTAATTTTTTATTTTGAGAGAGAGAGTGAGCACATGTACTGTGCACAAGTGGGGAATGAGGTGGGAATTTGAGCGGGATATGGGAGGAGCCGAGGGAGAGGAAGAATCTTAGGCAGGCTGCATGCTCTGCATGGAGCCAGAAGCAAGGGGTCAATCTCAGGACCAAGAGATCATGACCTGAGCCAAAATCAAGAGTCTGACACTTAATCAAATGAGCTACCCAGGTGTCCTGCAGGGAGGTTTTTTTTAAAGTATGTTTGCAACATACAGAAATTAATGTCTTCTCAAGCATTTAATCACTCCAAGAGAATCAAATTTGCAAAGAATCATAGGAAACAATTAGCATGACCATAAAAATCATTTTCATTATGCTGAAGGGGCCACATGCCCCTTTACATATTTGGAACATATTTGGAAATTGTACAACTCATTCTATAGCTATATTCTTTCCTGCTTTCCTTTTCCCAGTCTGACTTCACTTTCGTATTTTGGAATACATACTAATTATGCTGTGGGTATTTCAGGCCATCAAATGAAATAGTATCTATCAATTTTCCATCAATAGGGGAATTTTCCACCTTTTCTACTAATTGCTAAACAATCACATTTGCTTTCTATAAAATAATTCAATAATAAATTCAAGCCAAATACCTTGAGAAAAAAAAAGAGGTAGAGAGTTTCCACTTGAATAATACTTTATTCATATACATATCTTTCAGGCAGTATATCCACTACCCCTCCCTCATCCACTGCATGCTCCAACATGAAGAACGGGACAGGCATATGTCACCAGAACAAATTCTGGGGGCCAGACCGAAGTGATGAAGCAGCTATGGCTTGGGTGGCTATTAGAAGTGGCACTTTAAATTCATCCCCCCATCTCTGTGTTAGGGCATTACTTTGTTGGCTCCCAGTAAACCATGCCTCATGGTATTCACATCCTATGTAGTTCTCTACGAGCTTAACTGTGTATCCAGTACAGGACAGTACCAAGTGTGAGATTTGATAAGCGCTTATACACTGGGTCTTGGAATTCTTGGTACATTCCTTTCTTCTTTTTTGCTTTTGTTTTTGAGACAGAGAGAGAGAGAGGGAGCATGTGAACAAGTGTGTGTGCACCTAAGCAGGGTAGGGAAAGGGAGAGAGAGAATCTTGAGCAGGCTCTATGCTCAGAATGGAGCCTGACCTGGGGCTTGATCTCATGACCCTGAGTTTATGACTTGAGCTGAAATCAAGAGTCAGACACTAAACTGACTGAGCCATCCAGGCACCCTGGTGCATTCCTTTCTAAAACCCAACCACAGTGCTGAGGAAGCCCAAGAAATCACATGGAGACAAAAATGTAGAGGAAAACTTGAGACTTCTTGTTGAAAGCTACAGCTGAATTACTATGGCCTGAACCAATTGCCACCTATATGAATAAGGTCATTTGGGGCCTTCTAGCCATGGCCAAGCTACAGTCAACATGCATTCTACATAATAACCTATCAGTCAACCCATAGAACCATGAGAAATAACAAATTATTAGTTTTTTTAAGCCAATGAGTTTTGAGGTAGTTTGTTATACATCTGTAGATAACTTAAGTAAGCCTTCTGCACTCTGCTGGTATAGACCATTGCTGGTTCCCTTCCACATCACTGTAACAACAGTGGAAAGAAATTCCTTACACCCAACCCACTCCAATGTATACTCCAAACTCTAACCAGAAGAATCCTTCTGAAAACCATTGATGGGTCCCCAGGGCCTTTAAGATAGTCTAGCATACAACATGGAACATGAGGATGAGTATGATTCTTACTTATCTATCTAGTTTAGCCTATCGCTTCACTCCAGCTCTCACAGTTTATGTCCAGTTACAGGAAACTATTGGCCCTGCCCTAGCAGGGGTCAGATTCTCTAGTATCATCCTCTCCACTTCCACCTGACTATGCCAAATCCTCTTTGCACTTGACGATCTCTCCAGGATCCTTTAGCACTTTGCTTATCTCCATCATAGTCCTTAACTACCACACTGCAATTATCTCCTTCCTTATTTCTCTCCTTGTTAGACTGTAGACTATTTGAGGACATGGAATAACTACTTAATATGGTCTGAATGTTTGTGTCATCCCAATATTCTTATGCTGAAATATTAATGCCCAATGTGATGTTATTAGGAGGTGGGGCCTTTGGGCTCTGCCTCATGATCAGATTAGTGCTCTTACAAAGAGAACACGAAAAGCTCCCCAGGCCCCATTCCACCATGTGCAGACACAGCAAGAAGACATTGGCTATGAACAAGGAAGAGGGCCTACAATAGAATGTAACAATACAGACCCCTTGATGTCAGGCTTCCAGCTTCCAGAACTGCAAGAAATAAATTTCTGTTGTTTATAAGCCCCTCAGACTCTGGTGTTTTGTTATAGTAGCCCAAACAGATCACACAATATTTCACTTCTGTATCCAGTACTGGCTGCAGAGGTTGGCACAGTGTAGGTGCTCAGGGTGTGTTTGCTCAATGAATACTATTTACTCCACTCTGCCATCATTCCAAGGTGACACTTAGGTTTATCCTCATTCCATCATCAGGGATAGATGGGGGACCCATTGCTTACAGAAGACTGATTTAATCAAGGTCACATCTTATATTCTAAAATAATGTCAAACAGGTTCCAGAAGTTCAGGCCAACCCAAATTTCAAAGAGGAAAGCTAAGACCAGAAGGTGGGACTTTGCCAGAGACAAAAGTTCAGAGATTGACTAACTCCTGCATGCTCTGATGCATAGGACTTGTTTCATATTTGACTTCCTTTGAGATCTCATCTCTTGATCACACAGGTTAGACTAGAAGGCTTTTCTCCTGTGCTTAGCACTGTATAGTAATTGTCCACCTTTATTCCTCTTTAGACTTAGGTTTCTTGAATGACAGAGCTATATCACGTCTCAGGTCTCTAGCACAACACTGGCACATAATAAATGCTCAAGAAGTGAAAGCAGGTTGAGATCAAATGGGATTAGGGAGGCAGTGGAGTTACCTTGAATATGGGTTGGTATTTGCAGCATTCTCTTATGGTTCATTGCATATCAGCCCAGCTCAATGGTCAGAGCTGAGATGAGCAACACGTTCCTGGTTTGGGACATCCTTCATTCTCCTAGTGGAGTTTCCTGATGTGATCTTTGATTTCCAAATTCATTTTAGCTCTACCATTACTACAGTAAAAAGGTCCATATGTAAAGTGAGTGAGTTTTTCTAGTTGAAGTAGTTGATGATACCCAGATTCCATACATTGGCCCCCTTTCCCCTTTCAGCTCTCTTCTTTCTCCCCCAACTTCAGCAGCCCCTGAAGGTGCTTCACAGAAGCCAAGTCTGTGAACCACTACTCTAAAGCTCTCTTAAGATGTGAGTCAAGTTGCCATGACTGCTCTTCTGGTCCATTTTTTTCCCCTAATGGAAGCAAACATTGGAAGTGATGGTTGGCACACAGCATGTAGTCTCATACCTTCCCTGAGCAGCTTATATAAAATTATCCACCTCGTTCCCATGCTTGCCTCATTTTATGTCCACTACACTACTTTTCTCTCTAGCTATCACTATGGCTACTAGCTTCACAGTGTAGACCGACAGCCTCTCCCCAGCTCAGCTGCATAACTCTTGTTCTTACCTTCAGACTTTTTTTCCTGTATCTGCTTATAAGATCCCACTCAGCCACCCTGGCACATGCGCAAACCTGGAACCAAATGTGACAGTCCTTAACCTATGGGGAATAGGAGCTATGGATAAATACTGTCATCTTCTATGATTTGGGTGGATAATTGTAAGACACCTTCAGTAAGCTTCCTCAGAAGATCCCCATGAGGACTGAGTCCCTACAGAAGCAATGCACTCTAAGACGGGCTTTTCCTCCTTTACTGCTTCATTCTTCCCAGTTGCCTCAAACCTGTACCTTGGGATCTACCCAAGATAAACTACCTACACTTAAGCCATTGTTTTGGGAGTCAACCAAGTTAAGATATTTTTCTTCTTGGCACTTACCATCCCTGATGTATTTTACATTTATTAATTTTTCTCCCTCCTCTAAAATATAAATTGCACAAAAACCAGGATCATTTCTTTCAACAGTATATTACTAATGAATTGAATAATGCCTTCTTATCTAGCAGGCACCCAGTAAATATTTTTTAAAGTTAATCATTCAAGGGGCACCAGGGTGGCTCAGTCAGTTAAGCACTGCCTCCAGCTCAGGTCATGGCACCAAGGGCCTGTGATCAAGCCCCATGTCAGGTTCCCTGCTCATCTGGGAGTCTACTTCTCCCTCTTCCTCTGCCATTCCTCTACTTGTACTCTCTGGCTTTCTCTGTCAAATAAATAAAGAAAATCTTCTAAAAAATAAATTAATTGAACTATTGAAGCTTTGGCTATATTTTTGATTCCCTGGTTGCCAGGATGAATGGGAATTGGACAAGTTCATCAGTAGACACATATACCTTGGTGGTGGATTGGAGTTCAGTGTGGATACGATATAAGACTAGACAGGTTTCCACCCTACCATCAGGATATACAATCTTCTGTAGATTGGAAGGCCCTTTTCACAGTAGGTAGCAGTAAACCAAGTAACAATGTACATCAGAGGTCAGACACAACTGCCTTGCCTTATATTATGCCCAATTCATCTGGTGTCACAAGACATTGGATACTTGGGGTCAACTGTCAAACTGTTAAACTTGAGCCAGTGAGGAAGAAATCTTTGTAGCAGTAGGAAGGGAGGGCACATACCAAGGTAGGCTTCCAGACTGTTTTGCTGAAAGAAGAAATTGGGCAGAGCTCACCATGACCACATTGGGGTTGGTTTCCAAAAGCACGAGGTAGAAACAAGGATAATCTCCTGACGATGGGTGATACCAGTGGGCCTGATTAGTTTAGAATAATAATAGACACTTTAGACCCAACTACCAAGAAGATTAGGGATGAGCTCCTAGTCAGGAGGGCCAGAAAGTTAAGAAATGAGAGGATACAACTGTGTGAAAAAACACATCAGAATCAGGTGATAGGAAACCAAAAATAAAACAAAAAGACAACCTACTAAATGGGAAAAGATATTTGCAAATAACATGTCTGATAAAGGGTTAATATCTAAAATATATAAAGAACTTACATAACCAAACCAAAACCAGACACCAAAATATAAGCAATACCAAAAAAAGTCCAATTAAAAATGGACTGAAAACAATAGACATTTTTCCAAAGAAGATATACAGATGGCCAACAGACATTTTAAAAGATGTTCAACATTACTAATCATCAGGGAAATGCAAATAAAAACAATGAGATATCACCTTATACCTAAGGTAACAAAGATAAGAAACAAGTGTTGGTGAAAATGTGGAAAGAAAGGAATCCTCATGCACTATTGGTGAGAATGTAAACTGGTACAGCCACTGTGGAGAAACAGTATGGAGTTTCCTTAAAAACTAAAAATAGAAATATCACATAATCCAGTAATCATACTACTGGGTATTTACCCAAAGGAAATTAAAACATTAACTCAAGAAGATACATGCACCTCTATGTTTATCCCAGCCTTATTTTCAATAGCCAAAATATGAAAGCAACCCTAGTGTCCATCCACAGACGAATGGATAAAGAAGATGTAGTGCATATATATATATATATATAACACAATATTCCTCAGTCATAAAAAGAAATGAAATTTTGCCATTTGCAACAACATGGATGAATCCAGAGGGCATTATGCTAAATGAAATGCCAGTTAATGAAAGACAAATGCCATATGATTTTATTCATATGTGGAATTTAAGAAACAAATGAACAAATAAAAAGAAGAGACGATCAAAAAACTCCACACTCACATGTAGGGAACAAACTTTGTGGTTGCCAGAGGGGAGGTAGGTAGGGGGATGGGTGAAATATGTAAAGGAGATTAAGAGTGCACTGAAGATGAACACTGATTAATGTATGGAATTGCTGAATCATGATACTACATAGCCGAAACTAATATAACACTGAATGTCAATTATACTTGAATAAAATAAAAGAGTCAAACAGGTGGTGCATCTGAGCACTTGCCCTAAGTTCTGGTTTATAGAGTCTTTCCCTTTATCTACTGTCCGAAGGGCAAGAAGCAAATTGGATAACGTGGCTTCAAATATAGGTAGGGGTCATTTGCTATCAGAGAGTTGAATATACAATGAAAAAACAATCAGGCTCATGGTTGTGGAAGTAAAAGGTTTTAGAATCCAGAGGGCAAATTATTTGGAACTGGAGAATGTATAGTTACTATAAGTGTATTAAGGCACTCTTGGTGAAATATTTCATTAAATTCTATGAAGGCTTATCTCTGCTAATTGCATGGTGAATCCTCTGTTTAGAGAGACCACCCAAACTAGTAATAATACTGACACTTCATGATTAGGGACATTTAAAATCACTTAAAGAGGTGTGTCCCAAAACTGCCTGGAAAACTTACTAGAAATGCAGATCCCAGGATCTTATCCAATGAGCTTGGGAGTGAATAGGGAATGTGCACTTTAATCCAACATCGAAGGCAATGTTGATACAGGACATTCAAGATCACTCTTGGGACAGTGACTTCCTAGGGTTTTCTGGCACAAGAACTTTTGAAATTTATGAAAGCAAACAACTATTCATAATTCTATATTCCTCTGTCTCCCAAACTCAATCATCTTTATCATGCAGCTAGAGTAGATAGTTTTACATTATATGCTTTTCTTGCTGAAAATCTCACTTTTATTCCAGAACACATCATGGAAAAGGGGATTAATTTCATTTCTGGCTTTATCAACTGAGAATAAAACACATGGGACTCTAGCTACCTCAAAATTTCTAGGAAAGGTATGGAGCACACACATGCACACACACACCTACACAGATTAAAAATACATTAAAAGATCTTTACAGAGGGTTTTATACTTTTAACCTAGGGAATTCCATAAAGACAGGATTATTTCTGTGAGTCAAACTCATGTCAACATGGGTAGCTAGATGCAAAAAGATCAATAGACAATGTAAAATTAAGGAACTTTTGCAGAATCCTGTACCTTGGGTGCAAAAGAAAAAAAAAAAAAAGGAGGCTAGAGCTAAAAAGGAGGGCTACATCACTGTCACAAAGAGAAAGACCTGAGATCCATATGCCACTTGCAGTCAGCATTTCAAGGTGAAGGATACAGGCTGGTTGCTTGGCAACTGAATGTTCTTCCTTCCCCATACCCTTCAAGTGGCATGTGTTCTTTTGTCAGCTTCTTTCCCATCCTTTCTCCCATCTACCAGACCAGCAATTTAGAAATCTGTGCTCTGCTGAAACTCTAATAGCAGTAGGACAAAAATCACAAGTTCCATGGTGATCTTTTAGTTCAGGGAAATAAAGTAGAAGTCTTTGTTCATTTATGTAGGACATCTACAGTAGAATCCATTCTGTCAGTTCTGGCCACAACAGTCTATTTAAGAGGAATAGTGACAAACTTAAAAGAGGAAGAGGAGAAGTTTTTAAAAATTTTTTAAATATGATAAATGTCTGAGAAAGCAAATATGAGAAAGATCCAAGAAAATATGTATATATGTACTGTGCACATTTAATCTTTTAAAATCTTTTATTATGACATGCAATATTTTCAGAATTCTGAGAGGCACATCTTTTCACATTTTAACACTTCTGAGGTCATTTAAACAGTAATTCATATTAAGAGGTAGTACAACATCAATATCATTGAAACCTCTATGTGTCTCTCCTGGGTCACATTTGATTCTCTGACTCCCGAGGGAAAGCTATTACTTTTATTTTAATATTTATCATGCCATTTTCTTTTACTATAATCATATTTTATATGTATGTATATTTGCCTATATATTTTTGTTTTTATGCCTTTCAGATTTTATAATTGATATACTACAAATAGTCTTCTGTAACTTTCACTCAACATTGTTTTTGAAATTTGTCCATATTTCATATGGTTAATCATTTTCACTGCTGTTCAGTTTTCTACTATACGAATATGTTAAATTTACCCATTTACAATTGAGAACATTAGGGCTGTTTCCCATTTTTTGCTACTATAAACAATACTGCAGTAAACATTCTTGCTTATGTTAAAAACCCACTGATTTATAGGAGATATTTTATAGGTTCTGGACATAATTCCTTATATTATGTGTGCTACAAAGGTCTTCTAGTTTATGGGTTGTCTTGTTTACTTCCCTTAATAGTATCATTTTTATTAATGCGAGTTTCTCAATTCTTACATAAATATATGGTCTTTATTTTGTTTGTGTATATTTTTTCTTTTAAGACCTGTACCCCTGGGGATAAAAATATGTTTATAAAAAATTAAAAAATTAAAAAAAAAGAAAAAAAAGAAAAGTTTCCCTACCCTCAAATTCAGAGAGAAATTATCCAATGTTTTCTTTAAAATGTTTACATTACCTACCTTTTGAATTTGAATTTTTAATCTAACTGAAATTTTTCAGTTGTGCATGAGAAAGGACTCCAGAGTCACATTTTCCATGTGAATAATCAAGTGTCCTAGCATATTTTTGAATAGCCTGACTTTCCTTCTTTGATATGCCCTCCTGCATGGGCATGCATCTTACTCACACCTGCATAAATCTGTTCCTGACTCCTGTAATCCGCTCCATTACTCGATCCTTGATTCTGTAACTTCATCATCTCTGATGTTTCATAGAAAATCTTGATTTGTAAGGGAAAGTTCCCCCCACTATTTTTTTGAGAGAGATTTGGCTATTCTTAGACATTGCCTTTTCACACATATTTTGTTTCATTTCATTTAATTTTTTTAATCTTCATTTTTAATTTTTTCTTTTACTAGTAAAGTGAGTTTATTCAAGAATAGTAGAGAAATTGCAACTTGAGACAAGCAAATTATAGCCAACCACAGACAAGTCCAAAGAGACAACAGGAAGATCAGCTTTCATTAGGTCTTAGATGCAAATTGGTGAAAGTTGTTTTCAGCAAAATTCACTGGAGAAAAATAAGAATTCAAGGTCGTGATGGTTTCTAATTGGCTATAAGCAGTGGTCAGTGCATTGTTACTGGGGCAGAGAGGGATCATCCTTTTTTTCTTAAAAGCAGAAAATAAAATTCCTATGTGATAATGTCTTCATCAAAATAATTCTTCTGGGGTGCCTGTGTGGCTCAGTGGGTTAAGCCTCTGGCTTCAGCTCAGGTCGTGATCTCAGGGTCCTGGGATTGAGTCCCACATCGGGCTCTCAGCTCAGCTGGGAGCCTGCTTCCTCCTCTCTCTCTCTGCTTGCCTCTCTGCCTACTTGTGATTTCTGTCAAAAAAATAAATAAAATCTTTAAAAAATAATAATTGTTTTTTAAAATTTCTTTTCAGTGTAACAGTATTCATTGTTTTT
This sequence comes from Mustela nigripes, assembly GCF_022355385.1. Lineage (NCBI taxonomy): Eukaryota > Metazoa > Chordata > Mammalia > Carnivora > Mustelidae > Mustela > Mustela nigripes. The sequence continues at coordinate 13,403,818 of NC_081571.1, forward strand.
GCACCACATCCAGTGCTTCATGCAATCCGTGCCCTCTATAATATCCACCACTTGGTTCCCCTAACCTCCTACCCCTTGCCCCTTCAAAACCCTCACATTGTTTTTCAGAGTCCATAGTCTCTCATGGTTCACCTCCCCTTGAAATTTCCCTCAACTCCCTTCTCCTCTCCATCTCCCCTTGTCCTCCATGCTATTTGTTATGCTCCACAAATAAGTGAAACCATCTGATAATTGACTCTCTCTGCTTGACTTATTTCACTCAGCATAATCTCTTTCAGTCCTGTCCATGTTGCTACAAAAGTTGGGTATTCATCCTTTCTGATAGAGGCATAATACTCCATAGTGTATATGGAACACATCTTCCTTATCCATTCATCTGTTGAAGGGCATCTTGGTTCTTTCCATAGTTTGGCGACCATGGCCATTGCTGCTATAAACATTGGGATACAGATGGCCCTTCTTTTCACTACATCTGTATCTTTGGGGTAAATTTTTGTTCCATATTGATTTTTTAAAATTTAAATTCAATCAATTAACATATAATTATTATTAGTTTCAGAGGCAGAGATCAGTGATTTATCAGTCTTAACACCCAGTGCCCATTACATCATATGCCCTCCTTAATGTCCATCACCCAGGTACCCCATTCCCCCACCCCTCTACCCTCCACTAACCCTGTTTGTTTCCTATGAATTAGGGTCTCTTATGGTTTGTCTCCCTCTCTGATTTCATCCTGTTTTAGTTTTTCCTCTCTTCCCCTATGATCCTGTTTTGTTTCTTAGATTCCATATGTAAGTGAGATCATATGATAAGTCTTTCTCTGATTGATTTATTTCACTTAGCATTATACACTCTAGTTTCATCCACATCATTGCAAATGGCAAGACTTCATTCTTTTTGATGGCTGAGTAATATTCCTGTGTGTGTGTGTGTGTGTGTGTGTGTGCGCATGCGCATGCATGTGCACGCACACACACACATACCACATCTTTATCCATTCATCTGTCAATGGACATCTGCAATCTTTCCATAGTTTGGATATTGTGACCATTGGTGCCATAAACATTGGGGAGCAGATGCCCCTTCAGGTCACTATATTTGTATTTTGGGGGTAAATATCTAGTAGTAAAATTGCTGGTCATAGGGTAGCTCTATTTTCAACTTTTTGAGGAAACTCCATACTGTTTTCCAGATTTTCACACATATGTTAGAACCAACTTGTTCAAATCCTCAAAAAAACTTTGGTAGTATTTTTACTGGAAATATTTTCAAATCCATAGGTATATTAGAATGAAAAGTGTCGGTCAAGATGGCGAAGTAGCAGGCTGAGACTACTTCAGCTAGCCGGAGATCAGCTAGATAGCTTACCTAAAGATTGCAAACACCTGAAAATCCATCGGCAGATCGAAGAGAAGAAGAACAGCAATTCTGGAAACAGAAAAACAACCACTTTCTGAAAGGTAGGACCGGCGGAGACGTGAATCCAAAGCGAGGGGAGGATAGACCCCGGGGGGAGGGGCCAGCTCCCAGCAAGCGGCGGAGCAACGGCACACAAAATCAGGACTTTTAAAAGTCTGTTCCGCTGAGGGACATTGCTCCAGAGGCTAAACCAGGGCAAAGCCCACGCGGGGTGAGCGTGGCCTCAAGTCCCGCGGGGTCACAGAAGGATCGGGGGTGTCTGAGTGTCACAGAGCTTGCGGGTATTGGAACGGGAAAGTCGGCTACAGAGACAGAGCCGACAGTAAGCTCGCAGCTCGGGGTAACCTTGAACTGGTAGCAGGCTCGGTGAGCTCGGAGCGCGGCCGGAGGTCAGGTAGACGGGAGTAACTGGGCGCTGTTCTCTGAGGGCACACTGAGGAGTGGGACCCTGGGCTCTTGGCTCCTCCGGGCTGGAGACCAGGAGGCCGCCATTTGTATTCCCGTCCTCCGGAACTCTATGGAAAGCGCTCAGGGAACAAAAGCTCCTGAAAGCAAACCCAAGCAGATTACTCACCCAGGCCCCTGATAAGGGTGGTGCAATTCCGCCTGGGGCAAAGACACTTGAGAATCACTCCAACAGGCCCCTCCCCCAGAAGATCAACAAGAAATCCAGCCGAGACCAAGTTCACCTACCAAGGAGTGCGGATTCAAGACCAAGGAGAGCAGGAGAATTCCAGAGGAGGAGAAAGCAAAGGACGGAACTCATGGCTTTTTCCCTGTGATTTTTTTTAATCTTGCAGTTAATTTAATTTTTTTCTTTTTCATTTTTTTGTTTTTTTTCTTGCCTTCTAGTTAAATTATTTTTTTAACCTTTACCTTTTTCTTTTTTAACGTTTTTTAACTAATTTATCTAATATATATATAT
>NC_081571.1:13409161-13416711 GCF_022355385.1 Mustela nigripes
TGTAAACCTGGTGATTCACAGACCTGTACCCCTGGGGATAAAAATACATGTTTATAAAAAATAAAAATTTAAAAATAAAAGAATGAAAAGTGTCATTTTTATGGTAGTAAATATTCCTATACACAAACATAATATATTTTTTAAATTTTTTAGATCCTTTCACGATCTCTCAACAAAGTTCTATATATTTCTGTACCATGGTCCTGCACATTTTCATGCAATTTATTTAAGATGACTATTTTGGGCCATAATGAATTATATCTTTTTAAAAATAATATTTTCTAACTCCTTTACTGTATATAAATGTAATTTTTGGCATATTGATATATATCTATAAACCCTGCTCAAATTTCTTGCTAAATCTAATAATTTATATGAAAGTCATTACGGATTTTCTACATAGACAATCATAACTTCTACAAATAATGATATTCTATTTTTTTTTTCCAACCCTTATAACCATAATTTCCTCTCATCTTGAATGCATTGGTTGGGACCACAATTCAATATTGAAAAGAAATCAATAAATATCCTTGAATTTTTCCTAATTATAAATGAAAATGTTCCTAAAACCTCAACAGTAACAATAATGCTAGTGATCATTTTGGGAAATAAACCCCAGGCATAAAAAGTTCTTTTCTATTGCTAATTTCCTAAGACTTTATCATGAAGTGGGCTGAATTTTACTGAATGTTTTTATACCTCTATTAAGATGACGCTGTGGCTCTTCTGTATTAATATATTAACATGCTGAGTTGTAGAAGATTTTTCTATTTATAAATCATTGCAATTCATGTAATAAACCTAAAATTATGTATTTTATATACATATATATTTACATATAAATAGCTGGATTGGACTTGATTTACCAATTAACGGGTTTTTTTGATCACCATTTATGAGTGAGATTTGTCTTCCATATTCCTTGTGTGGAATGTATAAAACCTTTTTAGTAGCTTTATAAAATCTATCAGGATGGACTGTGTGAAAATGGAAGAATCGCTTCCTTGAATGTGTGGTATAACTTCCTTATAAAGTCAAGTGATTTTGTGCCAGTGACTCTCTGCTCTAGGTCATCTGCTGCATCTGATTCTTACAATATGAAAAGATAGAGACCCAAAGAGATTAAACAACATCCCCACAATCCCCAAGCTGTTAAGTATCCAAGGGGAATTTGGTCTTAGATCACCTGACTTCAAAGACAACATCCCTAACCATTAGATATACAAGTATTTTTGTTTTTTTAAAGATTTTATTTATTTATATGACAGAGAGAGATATAGTGTGAGAAGGAACACAAGCAGGGTTGTAGGAGAGGGAAAAGCAGGCTCCCGCCAAGCAGGGACCCCAATGCAGGACTTGATCCCAGGACCCTGGGATCATGACCTGAACCAAAGGCAGATGCTTAACAACTGAGCCACCCAGGTGCCCCTAGATACACAAGTGTTTTAAAATGGCCACAGTGCTGGCAACATGCAACCTGATTTAGAGGCCACCAAGACTGACTGCTGATTGTAAGAGTCTCTTATGCAGCACTCACATGGAATACGGAATGAGAAACAGACTTTTTAATTAGTAAAACCTGGACCTGGCTACTGAACTGAAAACGTTTACATATAATTTGTCTTGTGTCAAAATACCCTCTGATTTATACTGACATCTGTAGAGAAGGGCTTTAGATTTCATAGCCAACAGCTTCAAGAGCCTTCAAAGACATGGAGGCAGAACTTCCTTGTGGTTTGGTGGTTGTTGTGTGAGGCTGAGGGGCATGTTTTATGCTGCCTAGGCTTCTATGACATGGGACCTCCCACAGAACTCCCCTTAGAGTTAATTCTGCTTTCGATTTCAAAGTGGGGCTATGGTGGTTTCAACTGAAGACTTTTTTTTCAATATAAACAGCAAAGTAACTTCCCAGACTTCTTGGCATAGTTTGGTTATGATTGCTGTTGTTTTGACTAGGCATAGAAATATTCCACTAAAGGGAAACCAGATCAAAAAATCCAGCAGCTCACTTGAGAGATTATAACAAACAGAGGCTGTGTCTCTGGTCAAGGTAAGGATACACACGCCTAGAGTATAATGAGATGGTTTTCCCCAGGGCATACTCATGTGAGGTCTTTAGAGAATGGGAGAGAGGTTAAGTCTTTTGGTTCGAATTATCTATTAGTTCCAGTCTCTTACACTGCTTTTGGAGAAGTATTGCAGAGCATAACCCCTTAGGAGGGAAGGACCTTAGGATCATTTTGTCTATTCTTCTTCTGTAGATGTGCAAAAGCAAAGGGTAAGAGGTGAAGTCATTGCCACTGTCATGGATGCTCTTTTCATCCTTTTATATATTAAAATCTATCCAACTCAAATGATGTATAATTTCATAGAAAATAAGCAGAAATCTATGATTAAAAGTAAAAGTATCCAATAACAAGCAACAATTAAATTATTTTTAACTATCTGAATTAGCCATCATCCCTCATCATTGCCAGAAAATAATAAAGAAAGCCTCTCTCCCAAACAGTTAAGTACATAGGATGAAAAAATAAGTAATGAAGGCAAAAACATCTCTCGTTCCACTTCTTAGAGATATAGAAACAGTAATAGCTTTAACCTTTCTGCTCTAACTTAGAAGAATAGTTGAAAACATGTTCTATTAATGGAAATCATGTGGGAAAGATATAGCTAATTGAATGGAAATGATGCATTTAATTTAAATATATCTGAGAGTTTTTCCTGTGGATCAAATTACATGTAGTTTTTTTTTTTCTTTCTTTCTTCCTTGAACACTTAATGTTTGACAAATTTTCTTTACTCACTTTCCTACTTAGCTAGAACTCATTAGGTTCAGATTCTTCATTGAACTATGGTTCATGTACGTGGGTCATCCTATATTAAGTAAAGAGCACCTTATTATTATGGTACTTTGGATATAGTCCTTGTGTTTATCTAAATTGGTAGATTAAATAAAGGATTAGTTACCAAGGATCTCAATGATGCTGAGTTGCATCACTGGACCTGAGAATCTTAATTTATTCAGTGTTTTAAATCTACATAAACTAAGTCAGAGACTACTATTTAAATCAATGGTTCCCTTGTTTGGGTTTCAGAGCTAATAACTAAAACAAATATAGAAAGAGATACTTCCAAAATAAACATGGCTGGGTCGGTATCTTTTCTATTCTCATTCTGGAAGTCATATGAAGGACAACAGGGAGCAGAGGGGTCACAACTTTGTCTTCAGGAAAACTAGGATACAATTATTATCTATACTTCAAAATATATGTGGGGATGCCAAATGAGCTTAGACTAGGCAAAAGCTGTAAAATTTCAAAGAAAACCTAAAGATAGCTAGATGTCTCAGTCCCAAGAAAAATATACTTTCTGAAGATAAGACATCTCACTGTAATGTGCAAACCAATATAGATCATTTTTATTAATGGGAGTAAGAACTGGGGTTAGCAGGAATGCTTGAGCAAGTCTCCCCAGACAGTTTTACTCAAAGAAGGAAAGGTTAAAGTACCAAAGAATAATATGAAGGGACTATTTTAGCCTAAAGCAATTTGTGTGGTAGAGAGGGTAAAAGCATTTAGGATACAAAGCCTGGATGTACCACCCCTACACACACACACACACACACACACACCCCAAACTTCAGCAAAATCCAGTCCAAGAAAAGTATATTTGGATAAATTATAAGAAAAAGTCACTGGCAAAGCACTGAATCAAAGAGAATATAAAAAATATGAGGGGGGGGGCGCTGCCTGGGTGGCTCAGTGGGTTAGGCCTCTGCCTTCAGCTCAGGTCATGATCTCAGGGTCCTGGGATCGAGTCCAGCATCAGGCTCTCTGCTAGGCAGGGAGCCGGCTTCCTCCTCCTCCTCTCTCTCTCTGCTTGCCTCTCTGTCTACTTGTGATCTCTCTCTGTCAAATAAATAAAATCTTAGAAAAATATACAGGGGGGAAAAGAGGGAATTTAAGACAAAAAATATTTGCTAAAAAATGTGGCCATGCAGCAAATAAAAATTGTGCCCAAATAATTCACTATAAATTAAAAAGCATGTAATAAAATAGTCACTTCAATGAAGAAAAACCACCATGAAGAAATATACAAATTAAAAGGAGAGTAAGAAAGCAGGCTATGAAATTAAAGTAGCAGAAATCAGGAAACAAATAGACAAAAATGAAAAGGGTCACAGAAATAAAAATGAAGCTGGTATTAGTAGAAGAGAGAAGTGACATTGAAAAAGGCACTAGTGAGGGCACCTGAGTGGCTCAGTGGATTAAAGCCTTTGCCTTCGGCTCAGGTCATGATCCCAGGGTCCTGGGATCGAGCCCTGCATCAGGCTCTCTGCTCAGCAGGAAGCAGGGAGCCTGCTTTTGCCTGCCTCTCTGCCTACTTGTGATCTCTGTCAAGTAAATAAATAAAATCTTTAAAAAAAAGAAAAAGGCACTAGTGAAACATAGAATATATGAAAAGTGGACAATGGAAAATGGAAATAAAGACATAAGAAAGATTATGCATGCACACAAAATGACAGGGAAAAAAGATAGACAAAGTGATCCAATCTATTCACAATGGGGGTCCCTAAGGAAGAACTGAACAAATAATTAAAGGTATATATCAAGACAAACATATTGAAGTAAAAGGAAACGTGAACTATTTATACTATGTATACATAATTACATATATATTAAGGGCACACTGTGTGTCAGAATAATTGTCTCTCAACATTCCACATTGAGACACAAAATAGAGCAACAGACCCCACAGAACAGAAAGCTCTTAAACTCTAAAAAAGAAAAGATAATGTGAAATACACTGGCAGAACTAAGACAAAACAAACTTCTAATAGCAATGAATAAAAATAAGTTTAACTATACACAAGATAACAGCTTAGCAAGGTTGGATATAAAACCAATGCGTAAAAAAAAAACTAGGCAAATGTAAGCTCATGATCAATCACAAACCAGTGTTATAATCTTAAGAGCAAACAAGGTGAAATTCAGGTTTAAAACAAAAACGTATGATGTACTATATGCTAACTGAATATAATAAATTAAATGAATAAATACATAGAAAGAATTACACATTCTTTTCAAGTGTACACAGAACACTCTCCAGAATAGATCACATATTAGCCCACAAAACCAGCCTCAATAAGTACAAAAATGATTGAGATCATACTATGCATATTTTCTGACCACAGTGCTATGAAATTTGAAATAAAAAATCTGGGAAGACCACAAGTACATGGAGGTTAAACAACATGCTACTAAAGAATGAATGGGTCAATGAGGAATAAAGAGAAGAAATTTTAGGAATACATGGAAACAAATGAAAATTAAAACAAGATGGTCCAAAACCTTTAGGATGTAGCAAAAGCAGTCATAAGATGGAAGTATATAGCAATTCAGGCCTACCTCAAGGAGCAAGAAAAATTACAACCTAACTGTACACCTAAAGGAACTAGAAAAAGAACAACAAATGAAACCTGGAGCCAGCAGAAGAAAGGAAATAATAAAGATTAAAGCAGAAATAAATGATAAGAAACTAAATACACACACACACGTGTGTGCGTGCACACACACACATGATAGAACAGATCAATGAAACTAGAAGCAGGTTCTTTGAAAAATAAAGTTGATAAACCTTTAGCCAGACTTATCAGAAAAAAGAGAAAGGACCCAAATAAATAAAATCACAAATGAGAGAGGAGAAATAACACCACCATAGAAATACAAACAATTATCAGAGAATATATGAAATACTACATGCCAACAAACTGGATAACCTTATAGAAATGGATACATTCTTAGAAATATATAACTGAACCAGAAAGAAACAGAAAACTTGAGCAGACTGATAACCAACAAAGAAATTGAATCAGTATTAAAATAAAACTCTCCCAACAAACAAAAGTACAAGGCCAGACAGCTTCACAGGAAAATTCTACCAAATATTCAAAGAGCTAATATCTATATTATTCCAAAAAAAGACTCAAGCTATTCTCAAACTATTCCAAAAAACAGAAAAGGAAGGAAACGTTTAAATTCATTCTATGAGGCCAGCATTACCCTGATATCAAAACCAGACAAAGTCTCAACTATTTAAAAAAAGAAAGAAAGAAAGAAAGAAAGAAAAAGAAAAAAAGAAAAAGAAAGACTCCACTTAATAAGAGAACCACAAGCAATTTCCCTGATGAACATGGATGCAAAAATTCTCAATAAAATACTAGCAAACTGAAGCCAACAGTATAATAAAAGAACCATTCACCACAATTAAGTGCGATTTATTCTTCTGTTGCAAGGGTAGTTCAATATTCATAAATTAATCAACATAATACACCACAGTAAAAAAGGAAAAAAATAATATCATTTCAATAGATATAGAAAAAGCATTTGACAAAGTACAGCATCCATTCATGATGAAAACCCTGGAAGTAGGTTTAGAGGAAACATCTAAACAGAATAAAGGTCATATATATGAAAAACCCACAGCTAATACCTCCCTCAATGGGGAAAAACTGAGAGATTTTCCTCTATTGTCAGGAACAAGATAGGGATGTCCACTCTCACCATTGTTACTTAACATACTACTGGAAGTCCTAGTCATAGCAATTAGACAACAAAAATTAAAAAAAAAAAAAGGCATCCAAATCAGCAAGGAAAAAGTAAAACTTTCACTATTTGCAGATGACATAATACTTTGTATAGAAAACCTGAAATATTTCACCAAAAAAATTGCTAGAACTGATACAGAAATACAGTAAAGTCACAGGATATAAAATCAATGTAGAGAAATCATTGCATTTCTATACACCAATGATGAAGCAGCAAAAAGACAAATTAAAGAAACAATCCCATTTACAAATGCACCAAAAAACATAAAATACTTAGAAATAAACCTAACCAAAGAGGTGACAGACCTATACTCTGAAAACTATAAAACATTCATGGAAGAAATTGAAGAAGACTCAAAGAAATAAAAGATATTCTATGCTCATGGATTGTAAGAACAAATATTGTTAAAATGTCTATACTAATCAAAGCAATCTACACTTTTAATGCAATCCCTATCAAAATACCACGAGCAAGGGGGTGGGATTATGGACATTGGGGAGGGTATGTGCTTTGGTGAGTGCTGTGAAGTGTGTAAACCTGGTGATTCACAGACCTGTACCCCTGGGGATAAAAATATATGTTTATAAAAAATAAAAAATTAAAAAAAAATACCACGAGCATTTTTCACAGAGCTGAAACAAACAATCCTACAAATTGTTTGGAAGCACAAAAACTCCAAATAGCCAAAGCAATCTTAAAAAAGAAAACCAACGCCAAAGGCAAGGGAAGCAAGGGCAAAAATGAACTATTGGGATTTCATCAAGATCAAAAGCTTTTGCACAGCAAAGGAAACAGTTCACAAAATCAAAAGACAACTGACAGAATGGGAGAAGATATTTGCAAACGACATATCAGATAAAGGACTAGTGTCCAGAATCTATAAAGAACTTAGCAAACTCAACACCCAAAGAACAAATTATCCAATCAAGAAATGGGCAG
>NC_081571.1:13419711-13463470 GCF_022355385.1 Mustela nigripes
GGGGTGGGATTATGGACATTAGGGAGGGTATGTGCTTTGGTGAGTGCTGTGAAGTGTGTAAACCTGGTGATTCACAGACCTGTACCCCTGGGGATAAAAATATATGTTTATAAAAAATAAAAAAAAAAATATATATATATAAGATAAAAAAAAAAGAAAGAAAACCAAAGTTGGAGGCATCACAATTCCAGACTTAAAGTTACATTACAAAGCTGTAGTAATCAAAACATTATAGTACTGGCATAATAACAGACACACAGATCAATAGAGCAGAATAGAAAACCCGGAAAAGAACCCACAACTATATGGTCAACTAATCTTTGACAAAGGAGGGAAAAAGACTGTCTCTTCAACAAATGGTGTTGGAAAAACTGGATAGCAACATGCAGAAGAATGAAACTGGACCATGTTCTTACACCACACATCTACTGTGAAATAAGTGATGGGGATTAAGGAGTGCACTTGTTATGATGAGCACTGGGTGTTACAGAAATGTTGAATCATTTAAATTCTACACCTAAAACTAATATTATACTGTATGTTAGCTAACTAGAATTTAAATAAAAACTTTTTTAAAAAGAAGTATATGGTAATATCCCTATTGTTAATTCACTGAAACTACACTGTGAGTAATGTGTCTTCAAAGTAATATCTTCATTCATTAAGATATAAGTGTTTGTAAACTGATGTGTAAAAGCCTGTGGGAATAGACTCATGAAAACTGCATTGTGTACCAATATTAAGAATTAAGCAAGACAAAAAAGAGAACTCTATAATGCTAATGAAGACACAAGATTATGAATATACATGTATCAAATAATGAAGGAATAATAGTCATAATCAGAAAATCAGGAAGAGTAAGATCAACCCAACAGAGCAATGGACAAATTATATAAAGTGTTAACAGAAAAGGAAATACAAATGACTTTTAAATATATGAAAATATGTACATTCTCATTCATAATAGTGTAAGTGCAACTTAAAACTGTATAGGCATGCCATTTTTCATCTAATTAGGCTGGCAATAATCCAAAAGATTCACTATTTGTGAGGCAGTGGAAAAATAGGTACTTTCATATATTGCTGGTGAAAGTGAACATTGGTATAACCACCCTAATTTATTGCCCTGTGGAGGGCACTCTGGCAGCATCATTCAAACTACCTTTTATTCATCGTAAGACCTAGCAATTCAGCTTCAGGGACTCTGTCTTGTAGACATACTTGAATGAGCATGAAATGATAAATATGTCCAATTATTCACTGTAGCACTGTTTATAGTAGCAGAAGATTTAAAACAGTCTTATATCCATTAATAGGAGACTGTTTAAATAAATAATAGTTTATTTATACTTTGAACTCTATGCTACTATTAAGAATGAATAAAAAATATTTCTATGTGCCAATACCCCCTCCAAAAAAGCCCCACAGGATAACATATTTATATGAAGAGAACAAGGGGCAGAACAGTAAAATATTATCTTTTGTCTAAAGACATTGGGAAAGGGGTAAAAAATATACCTACATATATAAAGAAACTACAAAAATACCACCATACCAGTAATAGTTGTAAGTGGGGTGTCAGGGAGACCACTCACTTTTATTTTTTGATTGTGGAACCATGTGAATTTATTATCCATGTAAAAATTAGCTTACAATATGATAAAAATGAGGAAGAGATTATAATAATCCTGCCATGTTTGTATTTTTCCAAGTAATGACCTTTTAAAAAATTCCTGCTGTCTACAATAACTGTTACATCATGAAAGAAAGGACAACTTGAAACAAACAAAAATCAATAAATAATTATCATTTTCAAAGAGTCTTTTAAATTGATACAAAGTTGTGGTCTTTTCCATACCTTGCTACACACTAGCAAACACTTCATCACTACCTGGCACTGGCCATGTAGAAGCTGCGGAAACCATGAGATTAGTATTTTCAAAGGGACCATCGTAGTATTATTAGGGGGGCTGTGGGAAAAGAAGACATAGCACAGTATAGTTAAAGGCATTGAGAGTAAGTAAATCCATTTCAGAAATGAAATAATGCTTTTGTTGCAGGGCTGTTCTAAGTGTTCAACAAAATAATGCAAATGTTCAGTAATGGAAGGTGCTATTATCAGTATTATACCATCTTCCCATTGGAGACATGTTTATACATTGCTTTTTTCTTATATCTGCCACTTCAGGAAAATGTATGCACAATTTGAAGAGGGGCAATTAGAATCATATCTTTCAGGGGTCTGGAAAAGTGGTTTTCAAAATTATTTTAGCCTTAGAACAAATTGCACAAAAGAAGTCTTATGTAGAAATCCCATAATCAAACAGGTGAAAAAAAAATCCACTCTGAAAATGGGGGAGGCAGTTATCTTCAATATTCTAACTAGAGTTTAAGGTGAATGTACCTGCTCTCAGAAAGGGAGAACAGAACAGATGCTGGGGGGAAAAGGAAATCTACTAGACATGGTCAAAGAATAGTCTAGCAAAATTCCCACTTTATCTTCATTTGTTTGACAGCCTTTTCTGTAGGTCTCTTTGAAAATAACAGTACCTCAAACATACTCAAATAATACTTCAAATTTACATTTATAAAGTTTTAAAAACTTTGCAGAACACGTGCACTATTTTATCTATCAAAACTTCCCCACGAGGCACCTGGGTGCTTCAGTGGGTTAAGCCTCTGCCTTCAGCTCAGGTCATGATCTCAGGGTCCTGGGATCGAGTCCCACATCAGGCTCTCTGCTCAGCACGGAGCCTGCTTTCCTCCCTCTCTCTCTGCCTGCTGCTCTGCCTCCTTGTGATCTCTGTCTGTCAAATAAATAAATAAAATCTTTTAAAAAATTTATAAAAAAAAACTAAATAGAAAATCAGCTGTTTTATTAATATCATTAATATTCCCATATTCAACATTAGGCAATGGAGCCAAAATTTCAATTGGAATATTTTTAGAAATACTTGAAAATAATTATCCAAATAGTAAATTGCATTCACTCTTGATTTCATTAAACTGTTTTATGGAATTCACAATAATAAATTACTGTATTTATTCAAGTTTAAATCAACTGAATAAAAGAGTGAAATTAGGATATTACTTAGATTACAAAAGTTTTTGTAACTGTTTCTTTTCCTCATCCCTGAGCTGGTTGTTTTGCATACAGAGCTTGTCCTATGAAGCTTGCCTAATATACTCTTTGGAGCTATTTCGTTTTCTTCTGTGACATGTATGGTTTATTTTACTTTAGACTCAGATAAAACCAAAATCATCTTTGGGGCTGTATTTCATCTACCTCTGTACTCTACAGGAAGCCTGCTAGAGGGAAGTAAGTGTTGATTAAGAGGTGTTGATTAAAACTAACAATTGGATTATTTCTATGCAAACTACTTAAATAAACTGATTTTGTTTCATGCTAAGAGGATCAAGAGAAGCAGAACCATGCAGAATCCAGAGAATTTAAGAAGTGCATTCAGTACAACCAGAAAACAGGCAGAATGTTGTCCTTAAAACATAGTGAGACACAGAGGACATGGGGAGATGGAGAGGAGATGGGAGTTGGGGAAAATTGGAGGGGGAGATGAACCATGAGAGACTATAGACTCTGAAAAACAATCTGAGGGTTTTGAAGGGCCGGGTGGGTGGGAAGTTGGGCCAGCCTGGGGGTGAGTATTGTGGAGGGCACCTATTGCATGGAGCACTGGGTGTGGTGCATAAAAAAACGAATTCTAGTACACTGAAAAGTAATTTAAAAAATTAAAAAATTAAAAAAAATTAAAAAAATATATTGACTCCAGGCACAGCTGGATGGCTCAGTTGGTTGAGCCTCTGACGCTTGATTTCGGTTCAGGTCATGATTCCAGGGTGCTGGGATAGAGCCCTGTGTAGGGCTCTGTGCTCCATGGGGAATGTGCTTGAGATTCTCTCTCGCCCTCTGCCCTTCCCCCCTGCTCACTCGCGCTCTCTCTCTCCCTCTCTCACTCTGTCTCAAAAATAAATAAATCTTTTAAAAATAAATAAATAAAACCAAAAATCATCTTTGAAAACTCCCATCTCCTCTCCATCTCCCCATGTCCTTTGTGTCTCACTATGTTTTAAGGACAACATTCTCCTGCCTGTTTTCTGGTTGTACTGAATGCACTTCTTAAATTCTCTGGATTCTGGGTGGTTCTGCTTCTCTTGATCCTCTTAGCATGAAACAAAATCAGTTTATTTAAGTAGTTTGCATAGAAATAATCCAATTGTTAGTTTTAATCAACACCTCTTAATCAACACTTACTTCCCTCTAGCAGGCTTCCTGTAGAGTACAGAGGTAGATGAAATACAGCCCCAAAGATGATTTTGGGGTCCATGGCAGTGAGCGCAGCATGCTACTCTTGATCTTAGCCCCATGTTGGGGGTTTACTTAATTAAAAAAAATTAAATAACTTGTCTAGGGATCTAACCAGCTCTGCATATTTCAAATGAGACTATTTCTAGAGTAACCACATGATGAGCTCTGAGGACTCGTTCTCAGGCAAAATATCCATAACTGGTAAAAGATTACTATTTATAGCCTTTGAAATTGTCCTAAGGTCATACCATAAATAGGGAAAGATTTATTCAAGAAAATGTATCATATCTTGGCAAGAAAGCGGGAAGTCTGTGGCACCTGGGACAGGCCTACTCCTTTTCTCTTCTCCTATATCTCAGTGTGTGAGGAACTCCACCCTGAGTGGCTGCAGTCAAGAACACTCCCACCTCACAAATCTCCAGTTGGGGCTACTATATTCCCAGGAAGAGGAGGCCCCCAGCACTTCTCATCATTTCCCAGTTTCATGTTGCTGAAGCTAACCTCCAAGTGAGAGCAGCTGAATAGTCAGGAGTGCCCTTCCCCCATCCAGTCTTCACTTGTAGGGTGTTCGACTGAGAATACTTCGCCCCCAACTGGCCTTTCCTATCCTCCTCCAAGGGTGGACATTCCATGCTGGGCAAGGAAAGCGGAGAAGACCAGAGGCTGTGCCACTGCCTTAGTATCTTTCTCATAAAGCAAGGGTGTCACTCCAAGGGAAGCAGGATGCTCTCTTTTTTTATTTTTTAAAGATGTTTTATTTATTTATTTGACAGAGATCACATGTAGGCAGAGAGGTGGGCAGAGAGAGAGGGGAAAGCAGGCTCCCCGCTGAGCAGAGAACCGGATTTGGATTCAGGGCTTAATCCCAGGACCCTGAGATCATGACCTGAGCCAAAGGCAGAGGCTTTAACCCACTGAGCCACCCAGGTGCCCCTAGGATGCTCTCTTTGAGCCCAGTTCTGGATCAGTGGCTCAGAGATTTTGCCTGGGGGAGAGACAGACCATAAAAACAGAGACTTCTAAAGCTCCGCATAAGAAACTGTCTTTATTTGGAAGAAGTATAAGGAAGAACAAGCCTAAGGTTTCAGAAAGAGTGAGGATTTTGGTGACAAGCATTTAAGAGGAGGTTTGAACCTTCCCCAGAACAAGGAGCTAAATCCCAGAGGCTGCTGGTTTACCAGACAGAATCACAGAAAGGGATAGTTGGGAAAATCTCTCCTGGAGTCAAAACAAACCTCAAAGACTAGACTCAAAAACTACCTCCGCAAAGAGGTTCAATTTCAATTGGATAAGATGTTGGAACACCAGATATTCTTGGGCACTATTAGAAACAGTAGAGCAATCACCTGGCAGTTAGTGAAGCCTAACATCTGGCTGTGATACCAAGTGATTCAGGCAGCCTCTGAAAAAAACCTCAAAGACAAAGCTAGTAAAAAACTCTGCTAAAACCATTGTCAACCTAGGATGACAGGGTGCATGCCTAAGGCTGTGCCTTCTGAAGAATGATATTAGAGGTTTCATAACTATTAATGAAATCAATAAAACAGCCCAGCCAAGTCATTAAACAAATTAATAAGCAAACAATAAACCTCTGGTTGGAACATCAGTGTCCAGAGTTGCTACATTATTATTAGTATTATTTATTTTGATATAGTTGACACATAATGCTGTATTAGTTTGAGGGATATAACATTACAACATAGTGTTAATTATATTATTTTAAATGTCTGGTTTTCAACAGAAAATATTATGAAACATGCAAAGAAGGAAAGAATTATGACCAATGCAGAGGAAAAAAGCACAGGCAATAGAGACTCTGTCAGAAGGCATAGAGGTCAAATTTAAAAATGACTTCAAAGTAACCATTATAAATATGTTTTAAAAAATCCCACTATAAGAACTATATTCAAGAAAAGAAAGGTATGGGTCACCAAGCATGTCCTTTCTGACCTTGCTCCCCTAAAAGGAACAGCTAACGACCGTTCATTGACATCATTGGGAGAATCCTAGAACATGGTTGTGAGGCTGAAGCACCCCCTGCACCAGAGACCAAGACAGTCTAAACTGGAAGGACAAGAGGATGAGCTACGTGGTGCCAGCATTGCCCCTTCTTCAGGCTGACACAGAACCAAGAGGTCTCCTCTGAGACTACTGTTCCTCCAGTGGGAAAAGAGAATCTGGGATGGACATCCAGCTACCCTAGTGTTATAGGTCACTTCTTGGGAGTTCTCACTCCAGTCTTGCCCCATGGGGATTACAGGGGATTCATGGAGTTGACCACAATGAATTTGATTATGACAGAAAAGGATGAAGGGCTTATAGAAACTAGAAGATTCCTACCTGTAGTCCCCAAGTAGTAGTTCCAATTGTGGATTGCTCACCTGCACAGCTAAGGCAATGGTGCAGTCTAACCAAGGAACACAGCAAGACACAGGTCTCCCTGACTCAGGTCCTCAAATGGAAAGTGTTACCAGAACTGAAGGCTTGCTTGGTCAGGGGACCAAATAGGAAATATGAGTCATAGCACAGCACATTGCTAAACTCAGCTCCCAGCCCAGGCTGGCAAGAATGGCTGGCCAGAACACCTGGAAGCTATGCAGCCTAGCAATGCTTGAGCAGAGTGTGGCAGGCAGAACTCATTGTCTGCAGAGCAAAGCTGGTGGCACCATTTGAAGATGAAACTTGAAATGTGAGTAGGCTTGAGTCAAAGAGCCTGTCCAGTCTTGAGGTATGGTCCTCCACTCTGCTCAGACAGGGGAGCAGTAGCCTTGTACACTATGGAATGCAGCCCAAAAGCCTAGCCAAGACACCTGAAAGCTGCATAGCCAAGCAGCATTCAAGCAGAGAATCTGGCAAGCAGAACTGACCACCTGCAAAGCAAAGCCAGTGGCAATGTTCAGCCAGGGAACCTGGGAAGCAGGAGCACTTAAGTCAAGACCACAAAGAGCTGTGTCAGCCTTACAACCAGTTTTCCTGCTTTGCCAGGGCAGAGAAACTAATTTGCAGCCCTGTTCGGAGTGAATACAGCCTTCAGAATGGCTGACCATGAAACCAAACCTACATACCCAGGAAACTGGGTGGCCATCCAGTAGCCCTGCAGACAGTGGTATGGAACAGTGAGAGCAAAACTGGTGGCCCTGTCTGGCCAGGGAATTCAGTGCACAGTCTTGGGTGATTTGGGTTCCCAAAAATGAGCTTTGCAGGCTCTGGGGCCCATTCAGCTGTCTCATCAGGGCAGGGAAACTAATTCATAGCCTCACCTACTTCTGAGTATAATACTCAATCCCAACCGTCTTGTAAGGCTGAATTGAGAGCTGCAGAGCCCATCCTATAGCTTTCCCTCAGCAAGAACCCAGGTAGCTATACTTTATATCACTCACACTGGAGTTTAAAAATGGTTTAAGAAAAAGAAAAGAAAAAAGAAAAAAAGACAAGGAAGGTCATTATACATGATAAAGTGATCAATCCATCAAGGAGATGAAACAACTGTATCTCTCAACATGGGAGCACCTAAATACATAAGTAAAAGCTAACAGAGCTAAAAAGAGAAATAAAGAGCAATACAACAACAATTAAGGACTTCAATACCCTACTTTAAACAATGGAAAGATCATCCACAGAAACAATAGGAAATAGTGGATTGAAATAATACTATAGACCAAAAGGCCCTAACAAACATTTATAGAACATTTTATCCAACATCAGCAGAATAAAAACTCTTCTAAGTGCACATAGAATATTTTGGGGGCTAGACTATATGTTAGGACACAAAAATCATCTTAGCAAATTCAAGACTGAAAGGATATCAAGTATCTTCTCTGATCACAATTGTATGAAGCTAGAAAACAATAACAGTAATAAACCAAGAAAATTCATGAATACATGAAAATTAAACAATAGTCTTCTGATCAACCAGTGGATCAAAGAAGAAATTAAAGTTAAAATTAAAAAGAATTTTGAGTCAAAAATGGAAAAACAACAAAAAAAAATTTATGGTAATGTAGTAAAAGAAGTTCTAAGAAGTAAGCTGAGAGCAATAAATGCCCACATTAATAAACAAGAAAGATCTCAAATAAACACCTAATGTTAAACCTCAAGGAAAAAGAAAAAAAAAACTGAAGCCAAAGTTAGCAGAAGTAAGGAAATAATAAAAATTATAACATAAAATGAATGAATAAATAAAATGAAAAGCAGAAAAATAATAGAAAATATTAACAAAATTAGAAGTTGGTTCCTTGTCTGTTTTTATGCCAGTACCATGCTGTCTTGGTGATCACAGCTTTGTAATAAAGCTTGAAATCAGGTAACGTGATGCCCCCAGCTTTATAGACCAGTGGAACAGAGTAGAGAGCCCAGATATGGACCCTCAACTCTATGGTCAATTAATCTTCGACAAAACAGGAAAAAATATACAGTGGAAAAAAGACAGTTTCTTCAATAAATGGTGCTGGAAAAACTGGACAGCTATAAGTAGAAGAATGAAACTCGACCATTCTCTTACACCGTACACAAAGATAAACTCAAAATGGATAAAAGACCTCAACGAGAACAGGAATCCATCAGAATCCTAGAGAACATAGCCAGTAATCTCTTCGATATCAGCCACAGCAACTTCTTTCAAGATATGTCTCCAAAGGCAAAGGAAACAAAAGCGAAGATGAACTTTTGGGACTTCATCAAGATCAAAAGCTTCTGCACAGCAAAGAAAACAATCAACAAAACAAAGAGGCAACCCAGGGAATGGGAGAAGATATTTGCAAATGACAGTACAGACAAAAGGTTGACCTCCAGGATCTATAAGGAACTCCTCAAACTCAACACACACAAAACAGGCAAAGATATCAAAAAATGGGCAGAAGATATGAACAGACACTTCTCCAATGAAGACATACAAATGGCTATCAGACACATGAAAAAATGTTCATCATCACTAGCCATCAGGGAGATTCAAATTAAAACCACATTGAGATATCACCTTATACCAGTTAGAATGGCCAAAATTAACAAAACAGGAAACAACATGTGTTGGAGAGGATGTGGAGAAAGGGGAACCCTCTTACACTGTTGGTGGGAATACAATTTGGTGCAGCCACTTTGGAAAACAGTGTGGAGATTCCTCAAGAAATTACAAATAGAACTTCCCTATGATCCTGCCATTGCACTCCTGGTTATTTACCCCAAAGATACAGATGTCATGAAAAGAAGGGCCATCTGTACCCCAATGTTTATAGCAGCAATGGCCACAGTCGCCAAACTATGGAAAGAACCAAGATGCCCTTCAACGGATGAATGGATAAGGAAGATGTGGTCCATATACACTATGGAGTATTATGCCTCCATCAGAAAGGATGAATACCCAACTTTTGTAGCAACATGGACGGGACTGGAAGAGATTATGCTGAGCTAAATAAGTCAAGCAGAGAGAGTCAACTATCATATGGTTTCACTTATTTGTGGAGCATAATAAATATCATGGAGGACAAGGGGTGTTAGAGAGGATAAGGGAGTTGGGGTAAATTGGAAGGGGAGGTGAATCATGAGAGACTATGGACTCTGAAAAACAATCTGAGAATTTGAAGTGGTGGCGGGTGGGAGGTCAGGGTACCAGGTGGTGGGTATTAGAGAGGGCACGGATTGCATGGAGCACTGGGTGTGGTGAAAAATAATGAGTACTGTTTTTCTGAAAATAAATAAATTAATTTAATTAAAAAAAACCTGACATTTGGCTAGCCTAACCAAGAGGGAAAAAAAATTGAGAAGATTCCAATCAACAAAACTGTAAGTGAAAAAAAAAAAAAAAAGACGTTGCAACTAACACCTTAGAAATACAAAGGATCATAATAGGCTACTGTGAACAATTATGCACCAACAAACTAGACAACCTAAAGATGTGTATCAATTTTTAGAAACATACAACCTACAAGGACTGAATGAGGAGGGAACAGAAAATCTGAACAGAATAAATGTTAGTAAGCAGACTAGATCAATAATTTAAAATCTTCAAATGAAGAAAGCCCAAGACCAGATGGCTTCACTGGCAAATTTTACCAAACATTTAAAAAAGTTAACACCAATGCTCTCAAACTCTTCCAAAAAAGCTGAAAAGGACGGAACACTCCCAACCTCATTTTATGAGGCCAGCCTTACCCAGATACTAAAGCCAGAAAAGGACACTACAAGAAAACTATAGGCCAATATTCATGAGAACTAAAAATGCAAAACTATGTAATAAGATAGTAGCAAATTGAACTCAGTAGCACATTAATAGATAGTAGCAAATTGAATTCAGTAGCTTGGAGCATTACTCCATGATCAAGTGAGATTTGTCTCTGGGATGCAATGTTGTTTCAACATATGCAAATTCATAAATGTGATACATCACTTTAATAGAATAAAAAAATTATGTCCTATCTCAAAAGACACATTGAAAGCCTTTGCCAAAATTCAACATCCATTTATGATAAAGCTCCTTAAAAATTTAACATAGAAAGAATAGAATAAACCCATGCATATATAGTTAACTAATTTTAGACAAGAGTCAAGTCTACTCAATGGAGAAAAGACAGCTTCTTCAATAAACAATGCTGAAAAAAAAATTTACATGTAAAAAATAAAACCAGACCCCTTACTTATACCACTCACAAAAATGAACTCAAAATGAATTAAACCTTTAATGCCCAACCAGGAAACATAAACTCCTAGAAGAAATCATAGGAAAAAATCTCTTTTGACATAGGTTTGGCAATGTTTTTGATATGACATCAAAAGCACAAGCAACAAAATTAATAAATAAGTGGGACTACACCAAATTAAAAAGCTACTGTATAGAAATAGAAATAATCCACAAAATAAAAATACAATGTATGGAATGTGAAAAATATTTGCAAACTATATTCTGATGAGAGGTTGTTGTCTGAAGTATGCAAAGAACTCATACAAAGCAACAGGGAAAAAAAACAAAGAAAGAAAATAAAACAAAGGAAAAAAGAAAAAGAAAGAAAAATTAAAAAATGGGCAGAGTACCTGAATAGACATTATTTCTGAGGAAAAAAAAATGGCACAGGTGCATTACAGGGTGCTCAATATTACTCACCACAAGGGAAATGTAAATCAAAATCACATAAACAATCACTTCACATCTATTAGAATGGTCATCACCAAAAAGACAAGAGATAACACACCCTAGTGAGGACAGGAAAAATAAGAGAACTCTGTGCATTGTCAGCATTGAAAATTGCTGCATCCACTGTGGAAAACAGTATGAAGTCTCCTGAAAATATTAAAAACAGAACCATATGATCCAGCAATTCTACTTCTGGACTATATTGAAAGTAAACAAAAACATTATATTGAAGAGATATATACACTCCCATGTTCACTGCAGCATTATTTATAATAGCCAGGACATGAAAAAATTCTAAGTGGCTAGAGATGAATAACTGAATAAAGAAGTTGTGGTATATATACAATGAAGTATTATTCAGCTACCAAAAAAAAAAAAAAAAAAGGAAATCCTGCCATTTACAAAAGCATGATGGTCTTTCAGTGTATTATACTGAGTAAAATAAGCTGGATAGAGAAAGACCAACATATATGATCTCATATGTGGAATCTAAAAAAAAATAATAATAATTCATAGAAAACAATTTGTGGCTACCAGAGATGTGGGCATAGAGGGAAAGAAAATTAAAGGAAGGTGGTCAAAAGTACAGGCTTTCACTTATAAGATAAGTAAGTACAAGGGATGTAATATACAATATGATGTTATAGCTAACACTGCTGGGTGACGTATATGAAAGTTAGGAGAGTAAATTTCAGAGTTCTCATCACAAGGGGAAGAAAAACATTTTTTTCCTTTTTCTCTTTTGTATATCTATATGAGATGATGGATGTTAACTAAGCTTATTGTGGTAAGCATTTCACAATACATGTATGTCAAATCATTTTGCTGTATATCTTAAACACGTACAATTCTATACGTCAATTACGTCGCAATAAAACTGGAAAAATATTATACAAAAAAGAAAAGTATGACAATGCCTCATCAAATAGAGGCTATCAAGAAGAGATATAACTTATTTTAGAAATGGAAATTAAATAACTGAAGAGTATAATAATTGAAAATTTTACTAAAGAGACTCAATAGAAAATTGGAACTTGGAGAAGAAAGAATCAGCAAACTTGGAGATAGATTGACAGAGAGTCTACAAGCCAGAGAACAGAGAGAATAAAATATAAAGAAATACAAACAGCTCTGGGATCCCTGGTGGCTCAGTGGGTTAAGCCTCTGCCTTTGGCTCAGGTCATGATCTCAGGGTCCTGGGATCAAGCCCCACATTGGCTTCTCTGCTCAGAAGGGAGCCTATTTCCCCCTTGCTCTCTGCCTGCCTCTCTGCCTACTTGTGATTTTTTTTTCTCTCTCTCTGTCAAATAAATAAATAAAATCTTAAAAAAAGAAAAAGAAATATGAACAGCTCTGGAGAAACACACAACACAACTATAGATGCCAACATATATGTTATTGGGAGTACCAGGAGAGGAAGCAAAAAAAAAAAAAAAAAAAAAAACCTAGAAAAAAAATTAAAGATCCAATGGCTAAACACTCTCAACTTAATTAAGATAATTTATTACATATTAATAATACTATAATATATAATACATGATTTATATTACATATTGACATATGCATTTTATTATATATATATATATATATATGTCTATATATCTAAGAATCTCACTAAAAGACAAAGACAAAGAGAAAATTATGAAGGCAGAAAGAGAAAAACACATCATGTACCAGTGAGCCCTGGTAGATTAATGGGTGACTTCTAATCAGATATAATTGTGGCCAGAAGGCAGTGCAATGACATCCTATTCAAAGTGCTGGAAAGGAAAAAAAAATCCTTGTCAACCAGAAACATTATTCCCAGAAAAAGCATCTCTCAAAAATTAAAGTAAAATATAGGCATTCCCAGATAAAAAAAAAACAGAATTTGTTGCTATCAGATCTTCCTTGAAAGATAAAGGTTGTCAGGCTGAAAGTCATCCCAGACAGTAATTTGAATCCAGACACACAAAAAATGAAGAGCATCAGTAAATTCATTCATATAAGACAGTTTAAATGCACATTTCTTCCCCTTTCTTCTTTTAACTGACTTAAAAAGAAACGATATAGAATAATATGTATGTAATTATATTATTAGGACTATACATGTATAAATGTAACATATTTGACAATAATTGCACAAAGGGCTTGTGTGGAAACCCAGGTGTACTGGTATGAGAAAATGACACCACATGGTAACTTGAATCCACGGGAACAAATGAAGAGAACCAGAAATGGTAAGTAAGATGGTTAAGTAATGGTAAGTAAGATGGTTTGTTATCAAACTCCATAAATGTACACTTGTTATCCTTGCTTCTTCATAAAAACATATAAAGTGACTAATTTACAGATGTATATTGGTATACAGTATATAATTTGTATAATAGTAACAATACAAAAGGTGGAAGAGGAACTCTATATAGTAGTATTCCTATATTATACTGGAATTAGGTAAGTATATATCTGAAATAGACTCTGATAAGATTCATACTGAGGGGCGCCTGGGTGGCTCAGTGGGTTAAAGCCTCTGCCTTCGGCTCAGGTCATGATCCCAGGGTCCTGGAATCGAGCCCCGCATCGGGCTCTCTGCTCGGCGGGGAGCCTGCTTCCTCCTCTCTCTCTGTCTGCCTCTCTGCCTACTTGTGATCTCTGTCTGTCAAATAAATAAATAAATAAATATTTTTTTAAAAGATTCATATTGAAAAAATGATGACATAGAAGACAGCAGCTAACCTCCCTCACAAAGACCAACTAGATAGCTATCCATGAGCAAAAACAGATCTGGGAGAGCTCTGGAGTCCACATAAGAAATTTCAACAAAACAGTGGAAAGAAAAAACAGAGAGAGAATAACTGTACTAGAAGAGAACCCAGTTTCATTGAGCCTGCATTACCCCATCCCCTAAGCCAGCATTGCTTAGCATCCAGAGGGAACTTCCCAGATAGAAAAAGTTCCCCTCAGCAGGAAAGGAAGAGCAGGGTGAGTGACCAGCTTACCCAGACTTTGTTCCACTCCGACTGGAAAAGCTGAGATGTCCAGAGATGGTTAAGAACAAGGAAGAAAAGCAGGGACTATTGAGAGCAGCCATGCAGTGGGAGTAATCACCATTTACCTGCCCTGCAACAAACCCAAAAGATTTTGCCACTGAAGAAATCGGTAGCCAGCACAGCCACTGAAAACCCCTCTGCAGATTTCCCTACCTTTGGCCCCACAAATATTTATGTTCCCTGATGTTAGCTACTTGAGTCTCTCCCTACTCTCTCCCACTTTTGACCCTACCAGAGCCTGGAAACTGCACCAGCAGCCAACCTAGGCCCCTGTGATTATGTCAGTGCAAGACACCATCCTGGAACCCATCGCCCACTATCCTACATGTGCTTTAGGCTTACCCCTATAACTCTGCATTATATGCCACTGGCCTAATGCCTATCACCAACTTCTACTGAAGTCTGCATGCCCAAGGGGAGACTGTGCAGCCACAAGAGAACATACCAACAGCCAAGAACCCCCAGTTCCTTGTGGGCTCAAATCAGGCCTGTTTTTGTGTTACTGGTACACACCACTATAACACCTGAAGGTAGCCTCTAGCTATGCACCAGCATGCCTCCAGCCTGACTGCTGTCACTGGACTCCACTGCAGTGTGCACACTAGATAGAGATCACAACCATGGGAAATCATGCTGACAGCTAGGGCCTTGCAGTTGCCAGTGTGTCAAAATTGACTCTGGCCATTGTTGCTTTTCCTGGGCCCTCCCACTGTGTGTGTATATACATCTTCTCCCTGCCACTATACAGGTACCTGCAGCTGGCCCCTGTAGCTATGTGTGTGCACAACACCAACTCCAGCCACCATTGTCTGATGCCTGCTCTTGTCCTTAGCCACTCATCTGGAGATAATGCTGAGGTCCCCCACAGCCCTTGCAACCACTGAGGATCCCTTGAAATTCTTGCCAAGGACCACATAGTTGTCAATGCTGTGCACCCCAGCACCCTAAACTGAAGAAACATCACACCCACCCATCCCTCCATACCTACACATACCATGCCACTACAAACTCTAACACTCAGTGCCCTCAATCACTAGACCTGAGGTCATAACATGCTTGAGTATGCCCCATCCACAGGTGAAAGTCTTCACTTACTAAAGCCAGTCCATAAAGTCAGAAAGAGAGGACTCCTTCTTTAACTGTGTAGACATCTGTGCAAGATTGTAGGGATCATAAAGAAGCAGGAAGTCAGGTTCCACCAAAGGAATATAGTAAACCTCCAGTAACTGGCCCCAAAGAAATGGAACTCCAGGAATTAACTGACAGAATTCAGAGTAATTATTGTAAAAATGCTCAAGGAGCTATAAAAGAACACAGATAAACATATTGATTATTTAAGGAAAGAAATATAAGAACAATATAAGAAGCCAACAAAGAGATAGGAAGCATAAAAAGGAACCAAAAGGAAATTTGGGAAATGAAGAAAGTCATTTGGAAATTACTGAACTGAAGAATTCAATGGAGAACTCCAACCGCAGATTGGGTGAAGCAGAGGAAAAAAATCACCCAAAACAGATCAACTGAAATTATCTAATCAGAGGGGCAGAACATAAATGAATGAAAAGGAATGAAGAAAGCCTACAGGATTTATGGGCTATCATTAGCAGAAATAATGCATATGTCACTGGAGTCTCAGAAGGAAAAGAGAGGGAGAAAGGGTAGAAAGCTTATTTAAAGAAATAAGGGTTAGGAACATCCCAAATTGGGGGAGAGATTTGGACATCCAAGTTCACTTCAACCCAAAATAGTCTTCTCCAAAACATTATGAAATAAATCCATCCAACATCAAAGTAATTAAATTTTAAAAGCAAGAGAAAGAAAATTTCTCTCATAAAAATTAACTCCCATGTGGCTATCATCAGACTACTCAGCAGAAATTTTTCAGGTCAGGAGAGAATGGGATAATATATTCCAAGGGCTGAAAGAAAGTGCCAACCAAGAATATTTTATCCAGCAAAGTTGTCCTTCAGAAATGAAGGTGAGATAAAAACTCTAACAAAGAAAAGATGAAGGAGTTCAGCACCACTAGACCTGCCTTACAAGAAATGCTGAAAGGAGTTCTACAAACAGAAATGAAATGATGATAATTAGTAACATGAAAATATAAAAATATACAGCAAACTGGTAAAGAAGTATATGGTCAGATTCAGAATATTCTAATACTGTAATATGATGGTATATTAACTAACTCTAGTATAAATGTTAAGGCACAGAAGTATTAAAAATCCCTATAACTATAATAATTGGTTAATATGTAATAAGAAAAATGTAAATTGTGACATTAAAAATATAAAAGTGAGGGGCGCCTGGGTGGCTCAGCATGTTAAGCCTCTGCCTTCAGTTCAGGTCATGATCTCAGGGTCCTGGGATGGAGCCAAGCATTGGGCTCTTTGCTCAGCAGGGAGCCTGCTTCCTCCTCTCTCTCTCTCTCTCTCTCTGCCTGCCTCTCTGCCTAGGTGTGACCACTGTCAAATAAATAAATAAATAAAATCTTTTAAAATAAATAAATAAAATATAAAAGTGATTGAAATTAAACTGTTATCAGAGTGAAACACAGTTATGTGTGTATAAACATATACATACATATATAAGTATATATATGCACATATGTATATACAAACTTATATATGTGTGTAGTATATGTATATGTACAAATGCATATATGTACTATATATGCATATACTTACATATATAGTTTTATGTTAGCCTTAGGCTAGCCACAGAACAAAAACCTACAGTGGAATCACAAAAGATTAAAGAGTACAGAATTAAAGTATGCCACTATGTAAAATCATCAATTCACAAAGGAAGGCAGCAAGAAGAAAGGAACAAGGGAACTATAAAATAGCCAGCAAAGAACAAAGTGGCAGTAAGTTCTTATCTATCAATATTTACTCTAAATATAAATAGATTGAATTTTCCAATAAATAAATACAAAGGAGCTGGATGGGTTAAAAAAAAAAAAGAAAAAAGAAAAAAGATCTACCTATATGTTGCCTAGGAGACACTCACTTCAGCTTTAAGGATACACATAGACTAAAAGTAAAGGGATGGAAAATGATATTCCATGCAAGTACAAACCAAAAGAGAACAGGGGTATCTATATCTGTATCAGACAAAATGGACTCTAAGCCAATGGCAACAAGAGACAGATATCATTGTATAATGATAAAGTGGGACTACCAGCAAAATTAAAAGATTCTGCACAGCAAAAGAAACCATTGACAAAATGAAAAGACAACCTAGGAATGGGAGAAAATATTTGCAAATCACATATAAGGGATTAATACACAAAATATATAAGGAACTCATACAACTCAATACCAAACAAACAGTCCAGCTTAAAAATGTCCAAAGGATGAAATTAGGCATTTTTTTCCAAAGAATACATACAAATGGCCAACAAGTACATGGAGAGGTGCTCAACATCACTAATCATCAGGAAAACGCATAACAAAACTACAATGAGATATTGCCTCACACCTATTAAAATAGTTAACATCAAAAAGATGAGATAACAATCATTGGTGAGGCAGTGAAGAAGAGGGAAGTTTGGTGCATTGTTGGCAAGAATGTAAATTGATGTAGCAACATGGAAAACAATATAGAGATTTCTTAAAAAAATTAAAAATAGATATACCGGGGCACCTGGGTGGCTCAATGGGTGAAGCCACTGCCTTGGGCTCAGGTCATGATCTCAGGGTCCTGGGATTGAGCCCCGCATCGGGCTCTCTGCTCAGCAGGGAGCCTGCTTCCTCCTCTCTGCCTGCCTCTCTGCCTGCTTGTCATCTCTGTCAAATAAATAAATAAAATCTTTTTTTAAAAAAATAGATATACCATCTGATCCAGCAATCTCACTTCTAGTATATATCCAAAGGAAACAAAGTTACTATCTTGAAAAGACACCTGCACTCCTAAGTTCACCTCAGCATTAGTCATACCAGCTAAGAGATAGAAACAATATAAGTGCTCCATGGATGGATAAAGAAGATGTGGTATATGTATACAACAGTATATTATTCAACCACAAGAAAGAAGGAAGGCCTTCCATTTTCCATAACATGGATGAACGCTGAGGGCATTATGCTAAGTGAATTAAGGTAGACAGAGAAAGACAAATGCTTTTTTGGCAAATCACAAAACTGATCTCACTTATACCTGGGATATTAAAAAAACAAACTTACAGAAACAGATGAGAGATTTGTGGTTTCCACTGGGCAGAGGGTGGAGGGTGGGGGAATTCAGTGAAGACAGTCAAAGGGTATACACATCCAGTTTCAAAACGATTAATTTCTGGGAATGTAGGTGAACAACAGATAATAATGATATACTGTATATTTGAAAGTTGCAAAGAGAGTAAATTTTACAAGTTCTTACCACACACAAAAATGTTTAAGAGGCATCAGTTGATTAAGCATCTGACTCTAGGTTTTAGGTCAGGTCATGATCTGAGGGTCATGAGATCTTTGTCAGGCTCGATGCTCAGTGCAGAATCTGCTTGAGATTCTGTCTCCCCCTCTCTTTTTGCCCCCCCCCACCATGTACTTATGCTCTCTCTTTCTAAAAATAAATAAATAAATCTAAAAAAATGTGTAACTGTGAGAGGTGATTGATGTGTCAGCTAACACCATGGTAATCATTTCCAAATAAATACAAATATAAAATCACTACTCATATATCTTAAACGTACATAATTTTATATGTCAATTATACCTCTGTAAAGTTGAGGGGGAAAAGAAGAGCAGGAATCACTTCCCAACTTATTCTCTGAGCCAGCATTATCCTGATACTATAACTAGACCAAGACATTTGCAGAAAACTACAGACCAATATATCTTATGAATATAGATGAAGAAAAATCCTCAACAAAATACTAGCAAGCTGAATCCAGTAATATATAAAAAGGAATGCACACCATGATCAAGTGGGATTTATCCCAAGAATGCAAGGTTTGGTTAACAGATGAAAATCAATTATTGTAATACCTCACATCAACAGAATAAAGGACATGTCGACATCTTTCATGTCGACAGATGCAGAAATGCATTTGAAAAAATTTAACATTCTTTCATGATAAATACACTCAACATGTAGGAATAGAAGGGATATTCTTAAACTTGATGAAAGCCAACTATAAAAATTCCACAGCTAAGAGCATGCTTAATGGTGAAACTGAATAGGTGTCCTTTATAATCAAAAACAAATCAAGAATGTTCCACGCTGTCCCCCTCTTCAGATTGTACCAAAGATTATAGCCAGGGGAAGAAAATGAAATAAAAGGCATCCATATCTGAAAGGAAGATATAAATCTATTTTTATTTGTAGATCATGAAATGTTATTTACAGAAATTCATAAAGAATTCACTAAAAATTAAATTGGTAAGTAAGTTCAGCAACATTAAAGGATACAAAATTAATATACAGATTTAAAAAATTAATTGTATTTCCATCCACTTGTAAGGAATAATAAAAAATGAAGTTAAGAAAGCTAACCCATTTCTATAGCATCAAAAGAATAAAAATACTTAGAGATAAATTTAACAGAAGTAGAGAATCTACTCTGATGGGTTGGGAATTTACTGAACATGAGTGGAATAGTTGTTGCTCAGAGTAAGAGCTCACTAAAAATGATTCAAAAGTATCAATATTGAACTACAGGGAAGCCTTTGTTCTTTACCAGAAAAAGAGGTCCCACCCCAACTCTCTCTCCGGCTCCTTATCCTACTGGCTGTGTGATTTTAGAAAAGTTTTGTAACCTTCTATGCTGTCATTTCCTTATCTGCAAAACTGCTACAATAGCGATGTGTACATTAATGATCACTGAAAAGGTTGTATGAGAATGATTTTGTAAAACAGGGTGCTTAGCTTGAATTAAGGGCTTTCTCTGTGTTTATTTTTATTATGCCTCAAGTTGCCAAGAGTAGCCCTCACCAATGTACCAGTTCACAAAAGTTATTTTAAACCACTGATATCTAAATATAATGTCTAGCTTGCTTCTACTTCTGATCCCCTATAATTCTATTCTCAGCACAGGAGCACTCTTCCTGCTTATGCTCTCTCTCTCTCTCTCTCTGTCAAATAAATAAATAAAATATTAAAAAAAAAAAAAAGCATAGATCAGATCACCTTAGTTCTCTGCTCAACCCTGCAGCAGCTTCCCACTGCACTCAGAATAAAGACCAAAGTCTTCCAAAGCCTACTGGAACCTACACAAGCTGTCTGTTATCTTCTCACGGACCTCACCTTCACCCTTCTGCTCCTCACTCATATGACTCCACCACTGTTAGCTCCTTTCTTGGACTACACCAGCATGCATACAATTAGGAGCCTTGCACCAGCAGTCTTCTCTGCCCTCGACATCCTCCTAGCTAACTCCCTCACCTTCATTATCTGCTCAAATATCACCTACTCACTGAAGCCTCCTCCTGACCAATAGTCCATACCATCTCCAGTACTCCTGGTTGTCTTTACCCTATTTCATGTTTTCTTTTCTCATAGTACACATCACCACCTAAAAACTACGTAGTGAACAGTGAGCAGCACTACCTAGATTTCTCCTTCAGGACTGAAAAGCTTTACCCTCAGCTGGGCCTGTGCCCTACTGAGAAACATCAAGTATAGGCCTCTCCCAGAATTGCATATGCTGGCGGCAGCTGCCTGGACCAAGGCCACACCGCTTTCTGGGGTGCACCCTGCATTCAGTAACTGCTCAAAGAGGTCATGTAAGTGGTCAGTCTCCTCACCCAACTTGGGACACTCTGAAGGATAACTGCAGCCTCAGAACTCCCCATGGGTTTGGCTGAGGCTCTGCTGTATCTGCTTCACAGATGAAATTATCTCTGAGCCCATTTCCTGCGGTCTCCCTTCCCCACAGGGCTGATCCCAAGCGTACTCTCGTCCTATGCACTAATCTGTTTCAGTCTGCAATACCTACATTTTACTTACTTGTTATGCTTATTAACCATATCTCGAGTACCTTAAAAGTGTCTGGCACACACAGGACTATTTGTGAAATGAATGCGGAAATAGATATTTTCAACTGGAGAAGAAATTTCTGAAACCTTAAAAAATAGTTAAAATCACCTTTAGTTTTATGGATATAAAATTTTATTCACTGAAATAAATTGTCTGGTATTAACCTAAACAACAGAGGTAGAAATATATGAGACTTCTAGACCTTACTTTCAG
The DNA here is from genome assembly GCF_022355385.1 of Mustela nigripes. Lineage (NCBI taxonomy): Eukaryota > Metazoa > Chordata > Mammalia > Carnivora > Mustelidae > Mustela > Mustela nigripes. The sequence goes on from NC_081571.1 coordinate 13,441,376, forward strand.
TATAATTTATAGAAGGAAAATGTATCTTTTTTTAATTTCATTTTATTTTTCCAGCGTTCCAAGATTTATTGTTCATGCATCACACCCAGTGCTCCATGCAGTAAGTGCCCTCCTTAATACCCACCACCAGACTCACCCATCCCTACACTCCCCACCCTTTATGTTAGTGTTGTGGTACTAGCAGCTTTCCTTTTTTAAAAAAATCCCACACACCTATTTTCCTGCATATATAAAAAGATTAGGCTAAAATTTTATTTCATATATCTTTTACTCAGAGCATAATGTTAACAGTTTTATTCTTTATAACCTTCCAAATTATCAACATGATCTATAAGTTTCTTCATATACATTCAAAATATTTCCCATTTTTGCTGATTTCTCAATTAAATAATTTCTTTTGTTTTTTCTTTTCTTTTTACTAGTTCTTTTAAAATATGGGGCATGAAATTTGACACAGTACTGAAATCAGAGGTGAGTCACACTGAAAAGATGCTCTAGAAATTCTAAAATATTCACAAAAGATTAATTTAATTCTTAAGACACATGTGAAGGGTTGAATTTTGATTTTCATTAACAGTACACTCATGATGGAAGACTTTGTATTAGACCAACCTCTCACTGAAAAGAAATAGAAAAAGATTTTGGCCTCTTGAATCTATATCTGTATCTATCTATCTATCTATACACACACACACACACACACATACATACACACGCACATATAAAACTGAATTATATATGTAAGTTATGATATATTAATATGTTATATAATTATGATTAATATATGTCAGTCATTGTATGTATATTCCAATATATGTTATATATGTTCTATGTTGTATATAAATTCTACTAATTTAGGGGCCCCTGAGTGGCTCAGTGGCTTAAGTCTCTGCCTTTGGCTCAGGTCATGATCTCAGGGTTCTGGGATCGAGCCCCACATCGGGCTCTCTGCCCAGTGGGGAGTCTGCCTCCCCCTCTCTGTCTGCCTCTCTGTCTACTTGTGATCTCTCTGTCAAATAAATAAATACAATCTTTTTAAAAATTCCACTAATTTATATATGTATGTAAATTATTATATACTAATATGTAATATAATTATGATTAATATACATTAGTCATTGTTTACATATCCTACCTTACTACAATATATAGTCTACATTGTGTATATATTCTAAAATCTCTATTTTTTTTTCAGGGGGCTAAGGTCCTGGAGAGAATGGAGCCCCTGGAGTAAATGGAAACACCTTCATAAGAAACTCATATTCAACAGTTTTTCTCCCAAAGCTCTTGCAAATCAAAACCTGCATGAAACAGAGAGACTGAGCCTAGCAGAAGGCGACAGTTTGGCAGCTGGGGAACAGAGCTGAACTTTAAGCAATCATATGGTGTTTTAAAAATCTGTGTTTAGGGCAACCATAGCTGTTGAGTCTGAAGGGGTCAAGATTTCAAAAAGAAGGAAAAATATTAAGGCGAGTTCGATTTCCTGCAGCACATTTCCTTAAATTCATAGGGTCCAGAGGTTGAAACACTACGAAAAAGATAGTGGGAAACGGAACAGGACTTTGGCAGTCTGACAGTAATAAGAAATCAAAAATTAGATATCAGAGCCCACTAAGGAGGAGGGGCCCCGGTAAATCACTTCAGACTTCTGAGACTCAAAAGGGGCTGTTACCCTATGGAAGGGCAAATCTGAAAAGGAAAATCCCTCTCAACAATGAAATTCAGCTTCACATCAGCTCAGTAGGTAGTCTGCCACAACTCCAACGGCCTGCCAGAAACAAAAGTAAATTCTGAAGAATACACCACCATGCAAAGCCTGAAACTACCTTGATGATTCTTTGAATCAGTGAAAATTCTTTACATTCGATAAATTACCATGCACACCAGAAAACAGAAATAAGGAAATAAAGGAGCAAAAACTAAAGGGAAAAATAATATAGAAACAGAATAGATCCAAAGGTAATCAGGATACTGAAGTTATCTAATGTGGACTTGAAAATAACTGAAAAATATGTTCAAGAAAATAGATAACAAGATGGAAAATATTTTCAGAGAATGTCAATATTTAATAAATAATCAATAGAAAATTATAGAAATAAAACAGTCAACAAACTAAAAGCAGATTGGACAGAGCAGAAGAGTCATAGTTGACTGGAACATATCCAAACCAAAGCATGGTAAGACAGAGTAGAACCCAAGACAAGTGTGGGACATAAAAAAATGTAACATGAATCAAAGTCCAAAAAATGGAGAATAAAGACTGTGGGGGAATAGGCAATGAGCAAAAAGACATTTTGATTGAGAATTTCACAGGCCAAGGCACTGGATGGGCTAGCTGGGCCACAGCTGCAGGTGGCCTCTGTGTCCCCTCGAAGAGCATCTTGGATGCGCTGGAGAGCAGCTTTTTTTTCCCCGGTCCAGGTCCTCAACAGTCACTCGAAACCCCGGCTCAGGGGGTGATGGCAGCCTCAGAGGCTCCCCTCGCCTGTGTGGCAGCAGAGGAAACTTGCGTTTTTGGGGCCTGGAACAGTCAGCTGGGGATGAATAGTTCCTCTGCGCTGCCTTCTGCCCCGTGGTGGTATCGGCAGCCTTTTCCGGCTGGTTCTTTGGCAAAGTGCAGGCACTCTGGCAGGACACAAGAGGCTCTCTTGGCTGACTTTTTTGGGGGACCTCGGGGGCTGCGAGGCCTGACTTGTGGCCAGACGCCTCTTTTTCTGGACCGGGTGGCAGCCCCTGGTGGTACTGTAAGAACTGGTGATGGCATTTCGAGTGGGGCAGGAGCTCCTGTGGGAGCTGGGGGACTTCTTATTGTATGGGTCTTCTGAGCTCTTTCCTGGGGACGGCTCTCAGCAGAGGCCCAGGCCTGGGCACAAAGGAAGAAAGGCCTCCGTGGACCCCCAGGCGCCTAAATGCCCCCTGTGGGGCCTCAGTGCCTTTAGGGTCCTTTCTGTGAGTCTCTATCTGGGCTGTCCCTTTGCCGCTCTGTCTGGGATTTCTGCTCACCTGCTCCGCTGTGGAGTCACCATGGTCATTTCTGGGTGTTGAGGGCCGCAGCCCAGTGATGACCCGCTTCTGCAGCAGACAGGGGGTGACCGTGTCCTCGATGGACTCGGAGCGGCAGCGGCAGGACATCTGTGATCTGGCATCTGACAGCACTGATTTCAGCCGGCAGCCCCACCTACAGGAGGAGGTAAGAAGCCCCAGAAGAAAGCGGGGGTCGCCAGGGTCCCGGAGTAGCTTCTCCAAGCTGCTAGGACGGAGCGCGGATGCCAACTTGCGGGGTACTTGGAAGACCGCCTGTGAGTGGACCCCGGGGCATGGACCGCCGGGCGAGCCCTGGCCTCCAAGAGTTGTCTGCGGCCACAGTGAGCCCAGTGGGGGCGGACCAGCCCTCCTGGCAGGTGCGGACCCCGCAGAGCCCGGGGATGGGGGGAGGAGCATGGCCTGCTCAAGGAGGTGCCCATAGAGCAGTCCGGTAAGGTCAGACGCTGAGGATAGCGAACTAGGCTCGCAGCGCTCTCCTTCAGCTGCCAAGTCACGGCTGAAGGCCTAGAGCACAATGCAGGGCCTGTTGCCAGGACACAGCTTTAGAACCTGGAACCTGAGGAGTGAGCGTGCGTGCAGGAACCCCTGTGCACACGCACAGCTTCTGTTGGGTCACTGCCCAGTGCAAGAATCAGGCCTGCAGAGGCGCCATGGGGGGGGTCAACTCCCTCGTTCCCAACCCTTGGGGGATTCACAGATCTCTTGGGCTTGAAGGCAGAACTGAGGAAGGGGAACGGGAGTGCAGTGGGTGCCAGCCATCTCCCCTGGCTGGGCCTGAAGCACTAAGGGACAAGAGTTGGTCCCACAGCCGCGCCCCTGCAGACCCATCAGCCGGGCGTGGCAGGGCTACATGCATTTTCTCTTCCCTGGGCAAGTGCCTGCATTGCCTCCTTCTCTGGGTGTCAGGCCCTTTGGTTCTGGGTGACATCTTGGACGGTGGGCTCACATGTTGTGTGACTCTGGCCTCTAGGAGACGCTCTGAAGACCTTTAGGGTTCTTTACCCATTTTGATTAATCCAGCAACAGGGTGAAGGTCCAAGTGGGCATTCCTGGTGCTCACAGTCTTAACTTGATCGTGGCACAGGGTCAGAAGGTCATCTGGAGCCCTTGCCCACCTCGTTGCCAGGAGAAACACATCTGGGGCACAGACGTGACAAGTGGTTAGTGACTTTAACAGAATCCCTAGAAGAGAGAGGCCCAGTTCAGAAGATGAGTTCATCTGGGTTGTCAGTCAGGAGGGTTCCACGCAAGGTGCTGTTGGCATGAAAGTTAGAGGCAGCCGGGACCCCACGTGAAGACATCAGGACTGTGGCCATGCCTGGCTTCCATGAGGACCTCCATGTCTGGCTGGGAGCAGAGCTTCCCACTCCAGGATTGCGGCAGCTACTGTGGGCCCCAGGCCCGGTGGGCAGCTTTGCAGCCCAGAGGCCTCTGTCCCAGCCCCTCCTCTGCCTCTCTGCCCCCCGGAGCAGCTCACGCTTTACCTGCTCTACAGCCTGGGGCTCTTGGTAACACCTCATTGAGGAGAACTGGAGTTCTACTTATAGAGAGAGCTGAAAATCTACTGTGTAGACAACAGGGAGGGGTCCAGAAGTGTCTGGAAACTGAAAGAAGTGACCTGAGTGGGTCTATGTTTTGCAACTCAGCCTGGCAGCAGTGTGGTGGGCAAACTGGGGAGAAGTGAGGATTGGAGAGGGACCAGCAAGGAGATCGGTTCGGTGATCCAGGTGAGCAAAAAGGAAGGTGAACCTGGACAGAGGCTGGGGGCCAGGAGGGGCCAGGTCAGAGGTCGAGGGACCAGGACCTGAGGGTGGATTCCTCCTGGAGAAACCTGGGCAGGAGTTAATGGTAGTGACCAGCTCCATGGAGCAACAGTCTTGGAGATGAGGAACAACAGATAAAATACCTGGAAGGGACTGGACTGAGGTGGGGGAGGAGACACATTTCCTCTGAGGGCTGCCAAGGAGGCTAGAGAGCTTGGAGCATAGCAGAAGGGGGCAGGCATTGGATGGAGCCCTGGGGAGTTGATGCCCACCCCACCCCCCAGGGCAGATGAAAGAGATATTTTCCTAATGCTAAGCTGCCAAGCATTCCTCCATACTGCAAACAATCAACTTTCTTTTTATTTGGCAGGAAAATCCCTAATGCATTTCCCTGGATGCCCCAGAATTTGGGCCTTCTGCCAAATAAAGATCTGGGACCCCTGTTAAAAAAAAAAAAAAGTGATAAAAGATATCAAGTGACATGTGGAAGAATCTCACTGAATCCTAAAGCAATTTTGAGAAAGAACAACAAAGTTGGAAGTAACACAATTCCAAATTTCAAACTATACTACAAAGCTGTAGTAATCAAAACAGTATAATACTGGCACAAAAACAGACACACAGATCACTGGAATAGAATATATAATGCAGAAATAAACCCATGTCAATTTATGACAAAGGAGGTAATAATATATAGTGGGGAAAAGACAGTCTCTTCAACAATGGTGTTGGGAAAACCAGACAGCTACATGCAGAAGAATGAAACGACTTCTCACATCACACACAAAAATAAAGTCAAAATGGACTATAGAGACCTAAGTGTGAGACCTGAAACCATAAAATTCCTCAAGAAAACATAGGCAGTAATTTCTCTGACAAAAAGGCTTTACCACCATATTTATGGATTCTCCTCAGCCAAGGGAAACAAAAAATAAATAAACTATTAGGATTATACCAAAATAAAACACTTTTGCACAGTGAAGAAAACCATGAACAAAACAAAAAGATAGCCTGCTAAATGGAAGAAGATATTTTCAAATGACATATCTGATAAGGGTTAACATCCAAAATATATAAATAGATAATAGATAATAGATAAATAACTTAGATAAATAACAACTCAAAACCAAAATCATCATCAACATCATAACATTAATCATATTAAATCATATTTTTAAAAGGATGTAAATAGACATGGTTCTAAAGAAGATACACAAATAACCAAAAGGCACATAAAAAGATGCTTAACACCATTAATCATTAGGGAAATGCAAATCAAAACCATAATAAGATATCATTTTCTAAACAGTGAATTCTGGAACACTGAAAAGAAATAAAATAAAATGAAAAAAAATCACTTTCTACTTGTCAAAATGACTAGTATCAAAAAGACAAAAAACAACTGTTGGTGAGGACGTGGGAAGAAAGGAACCCTTGTGCACTGATGGTGGGAATGTAATTGGTGCAGCCACTATGCAAAACAGTATGAAGTTACAAAATATTGTTTCATACAAAACAGTATGAAGTTACCTCAAAAAATTAAAAATAGAAATACTATATGATCTACAAATTCCACTACTAGATATTTACTCAAAGAAAATGAAAACATAGATATAGATGCAGTGAAAAGAAGTGCCATCTGTACCCCAATGTTTATAGCAGCAATGGCCACGGTCACCAAACTGTGGAAAGAACCAAGATGCCCTTCAACAGACAAATGGATAAGGAAGATGTGGTCCATATACACTATGGAGTATTATGCCTCCACCAGAAAGGATGAGTACCCAACTTTTGTAGCAACATGGACGGGACTGGAAGAGATTATGCTGAGTGAAATAAGTCAAGCAGAGAGAGTCAATTATCAGATGGTTTCACTTATTTGTGGAGCATAAGAAATAGCATGGAGGACAAGGGGAGATGGAGAGGAAAAGGGAGTTGGGGTAAATTGGAAGGGGAGGTGAATCATGAGAGACTATGGACTCTGAAAAACAATCTGAGGGTTTTGAAGGGGCGGGGGGTGGGAAGTTGGGGGAACCAGGTGGTGGGTATTAGAGAGGGCACGGATTGCATGGAGCACTGGGTGTGGTGCATAAACAATTAATACTGTTATGCTGAAAAAAAATAAATTTTTTAAAAAGATAAAAAAAAAATGAAAACATTAATTCAGAGATATATAATCCCTATGTTTATCAGAGCATTATTTACAAGAGCCAAGATATGGAAGCAACCCAAGTGACCACTGATAGGTGAATGGATAAGGAGTATGTGGTGTATATGTATGTATGTATGTATATACACATATACACAGAGAATGGAATATTAGTCACCCATAAAAAGAATGAGCTCTTGCCATTAGCAGCTACACAGATGGGCCTAAGAAGGTATTATGCTAAGTGAAATAAACCAGATAGAGAGACAAATACCCTATGATTTTACTGATGTGTGGAATCAAAAAACAAAACAAATGAGCAAATAAAAAGCAGAAACAGACCCATAAATATCAAGAACAAACTGACGGTTGCCAGAGGATAGGGAGGGCAAGAGGATAGGCAAAATGCATAAAGGGGAGTGGAAGGTGTAGACTTCCACTTATGGAATAAACAATTCATGGGAATGAAAGGTACAGCATAGTGAACAGACTCAGTGGTATTGTAATACTGTTCTATGATTGACTGATGGTAGTTACACTTGGGGTGAGCATAGCATACCATATAGACTTGGTGAATGACTATGGTGTACATCTGAAACTAATGTAATACTGTATGTCAACTATACTTTAATTAAAAAATATAAAATAGTCTGAATGACAATCAACTGTGGATAGCATTATAAGTTATGGTATATCCCTCCTCCCTCTCCTCCATCTCCAATCACACTAAATCTTTTCAGAGTTCTCTAATACACTGTCTAAATGTCTCTACTGGAAAACAAATCCTTTGTTCCATTACTTATTCTCTCTTTTAGTGAATGACCCACCCATACTGGACCACCCTTCCAATTTTGGATTTTGATGAAATACCACAAACTATGTGACATACATCTGATTTCCTGGCTGAAGGGACCTGATGATATAACAAAAAAGCACAGAGAAAAGTTGAAGGTGAAGCTTGACTAATGGCAAGCAGGGAGATGGGCAGATAAAGCCCCTTCCTTTCTTCTACTGTGGACTATGTTGAGACATGTTTCCTTGAAAACTTTCTGGAGAAGTCCTCTGCATCTAGTCAGCTAAGCACCTGACTATGTCTCTGCTTGTCCTGAAGCAGTAGATAGTATGACAAACATCCCATCATATTATGCTGCCTACACCCTGCCTAGCCTTAATTTCCTCTTCCCTCATCCTCATTGTCCTGGGTCTGTACCTCTCAAATAATGTTAGCCCTTAATTCTTGCATCCAGCTCTACTATCTAGAGGAGCTGAGCTAAGGCAATAAAATTTTTATTATTCTGTAAAACAGAATACTACGAAGTCAACTAAAATAAAACAGTTCTATATGTACTGAAGTGGAATCCATCTATCCATCCATCCATAAATAGATAATTAGATAGAAAAATAGATAGATAAAAATAAAGAATAAAGCGCAGTGAAGAACAAAAGAATTTCTCTTGGCAAAAAATGTTCTTGTTCTTCAAATATCTTCTGAAGAATACACAAATAGTAAATCACAATTATTTTCTCCAAGGTAGGTAATTGGGTGGTAGTTATTTTTCTTTATATACCATTACAAAACCTTTAAATTTGGTAGCTCTATTTGTAATAATCATTAAAATTGCATTTTTAAAAAATTTTTGAAAGATTATTTTTTAAGTTTTTTTTTAAGTTTTAATTTATTTTTAAAATGTATTTTCAATGTTCCAGAATTCATTATTTATGCACCACACCCAGTGCTCCATGCAATACATGCCCTCCATAATACCCACCACCAGGCTCACCCAACCTCCCATCCTCTCCCCTCCAAAACCCTGATTGATTCTCAGAATTCACAGTCTTTCATGGTTCATCTCCCCCTCCAATTTCCCCCAACTCCCTTCTCCTCTCCATCACCCCTTGTCCTCTATGCTATTTGTTATGTTCCACAAATAAGTGAAACCATAAGATAATTGACTCTCTGCTTGACTTATTTCACTCAGCATGATCTCTTCCAGTCCTATCCATGTTGATTCAAAAGTTGGGTATTCATCCTTTCTGATGGAGGCATAACACTCCATAGTGTATATGGAACACATATTCCTTATCCATTCATCCATTAAAGGGCATCTTGGTTCTTTCCACAGTTTGGCGACTGTGGCCATTGCTGCTATGAACATTGGGATACAGATGCCCTTCTTTTCACTACATCTGTATTTTTGGGGGTAAATACCCAGTAGTGTAATTGCAGGGTCATACAGAAGCTCTTTTTTTAACTTCTTAAGGAATCTCCACACTGTTTTCCAGAGTGGCTGCACCAACTTGCATTCGCAACAGTTTAAGAGGGTTCCCTTTTCTCCACATCCTCTACAACACACGTTGTTTACTGTCTTGTTAATTTTTGCCATTCTAACTGATGTAAGGTGGTTATCTCAATGTGGTTTTGATTTAAATCTCCCTGATGGTTAGTGATGATGAACATTTTCTCATGTGTCTGTTAGCCATTTGTATGTCTTCATTGAAGAAGTGTCTGTTCATGTCTTCTGCCCAATTTTTGACATGATTATCTATTTCATGTGTGTTGAGTTTGAGTTCTTTATAGATCCTGTATCAGTCCTGTGTCTGTATTGTCATTTGCGAATAAAATGTCTATACTTCCTACAGCAATCTATACTTTCAATGCCATTCCTATCAAAATTTCATGAGCATTTTTCAAAGAGCTGAGCAAACAGTCCTAAAATTTATATGGAATCAGAAGCGACCCTGAATTGGTAAGGAAATATTGAAAAAGAAAAACAAAACTGGAGGCATCATGTTGCCTGATTTCAAGCTTTACTACAAAGTTGTGATCACCAAGACAGCATGGTGCTGGCACAAAAACAGACACATAAACCAGTGGAACAGAGTAAAGAGCCCAGATATGGACCCTCAACTCTATGGGCAAATAATCTTCAACAAAGCAGGAAAAAATATACAGTGGGAAAAAAACCAGTCTCTTTAATAAATGGTGCTGGGGAAATTGGACAGCTTTGGGTAGAAGAATGAAACTTGACCATTCTCTTACACCATACACAAAGATAAACTCGAAATGGATAAAAGACACCAATGTTAAAATTACTTTTAAAAAAGAAATGAACAATTATCATGAAGAGATTTCAAAAAATAAGTAAATAAGTGAGTGAGCAAACAACCAAGCAAATTATGTTTATACCCCAAGAATTTACGATTCCTCATTCAACAACTGGTTAAGTATGAGAGTGGTAAGCAGGACAATAATGCCAGGTCTTAAAAACCATGTTGAGGTTGCTGAAATTTATTCTATGTGCAACTGGAAGCCCACTGAGTGACTTGGCACAGAGAAGAAAATTCTCACGTCGACTGGTAAAAAATGGATTAGATGGCAAAAAAGTGGACAGGGATCAATTAGAAGTCATTATAATAACCCAGGTTTGCTCTAGGCTCTGAAAAAAGAAGATGGGACAGGCAAACTGGGGACTTTAAATTTTATGATTTTATGAAATTCTGTGAGCCATTGTGTGACTGTCAAAAATAATAAATTATCTGGATCATATGTCCTACTCTTTGTCAAAACCACATCTCAATGTTCCTAACAATCATTTTAAATCACTACAGACAATCCAGTCATATTTCATAAAGCTTTTTTTTCCTTTCAGCTTATAATAATCTGTGCTGATTCTTATGACAATTAGTTTCTCAGAATCACCTTACAAAATTGGAAGAGCTAAATGCCCTCATATTTGTCCAAGAAATATATAAGTAATCTGATTCTACAGACTACTTCTGATCTTCTAGAAAATGACCATAGTTAAAGGAAATATTGATTGAGTTATATGCTACCTTAGGTTAAAATACTCCACTTAGAGACACTGAAATAGTATAAAACAATATTTGCATAAATCAATACTCTTAATCTCAAGCTTCTCAAGGATATACTGTCTGTTATGCTATGCTTGCCTTTAGAAGTAAATATCTTGATTTTTTACTTTCCACATTCTTTGGACTGTACTTGTGTAGTATCTTAGTGCTCAAAAGAAAAAAAGTTTTATGGAAAAATTAAAAATTCTTAAAAAAAAACCTTTGAAAGCCATGTTTGCCTTCATTTTAAACAAGGAGAGAGGCTAACATATATTGCAGACAATTATCCCCTAGTGATGTGACCAGTGGAAAAAGAGGAATATGTTAAAGTATCTCCTATAAGTATTTTTAAAATTTTTAGGAGGAAAAATACTTGCTCTTCAAGATATACTATCAAGGATTAGGCGAAGAAATATCTCCACGTTTATATGAAGCTGAACAGGCCCTTCTGTTTCTAACAACTTTTAGACAAAGGCCTTAATCAGAAATGCAACAAAGAGAAGTGACCATAGACTAAAAAAACAAAATATATTGACTTACGTCTGTCAGATTAACACAAGTTCAAGACTTAATATTTCTAATTTGGTAGGGTTTTTTTCATAAATGTTTTGTATGTGGTTTTTTCCTGAAAGATAAAAATGACATTCCCTTTATTTTACTTTAGTTACTATAACAAATAAATCTCAAAATATCTTTTGGCCCTAATATGGAAGAAGTTCACTTAGAAGAATTTCCAAAAAGAAATGCTATTCTCCAATCACTGCTTTAGGGACCTGGGTTCCTTTTATCTAGTTTTGTGCTCATCTTTAACACATAGCTTCCAAAACTGCTATGCTTATTTGCATCAAAGAGATTTGATGGGACAAGAGTATAGTGAAGGTATATAATATAAAAACATATTTATATATAATTATATATATATATTTCATGTACTATATATGTGTGTATATATACATATTCTACATTTTACACATCACAGTTTCTTTATCCATTCATTTATTGAGGGACACTTAGGTTGTTTCCATTTCTTGGCTATTGTGATAATGTTTGAATAAATATGTGGTTGTAGATAATTATTTCATTTCCTTCAAATTATGCATCCAGAAGTAGCATTGATGGATCATATGGTGATTCAATTTTTAATTTTTTGAGGAACCTTTATACTGTTTTACATAGTGGCTGCACGAATTTACATTGTGGACCAATAATGCACAAGGATTCCCTTTTTGCCATTTCCTCACCAATACTTATTATTTCATGTCTTTTTTTATGACAGCCATTCTGCAGGAGTGAGGTGATATCTCATTATGGTTTTGATTTGTATTTTTCTGATGATTAATGATGCTGAGTACCTTTTCATGTACTAATTTGGTCATATGCATGTCTTCTTTGAAGAAATATTGCTTTGGGTCCTCTGGCCATTTTTTATTAAATTAATTGGGTGAGGGTTTTTTTGTTCGTTTTCTTCTCAGTTCAGTAGAATGAGTTGCATATGTATTTTGGATGTTAACTCCTTATCAGATACATGGTTTACAAATGTGTCCTCCCATTTTGTGGATTGGCTCATCATTCTGTTGATTGTTTCTTTTGCTGTGCAGAAGCATTTTAATTTGCTGTAGTTTCACTTAGTTTTGCTTTTGCTGCTTGTACTTTTGGTATTATACCCAAAAAAACTGTTGCCAAGAACTACACCAAGAAGATTTTTCCATATATTTTCTTCTAGGAGTCAGGGTTTCAGGTATTACATATGTCTCTAATTCATTTCAAGTTATTTTTGTTATTATGTTCAATTAGCCAACTTATAATACATCATTAGTTTTTTTCTTATTGTGTTTGGCCAGCCAATGTATAGTACATCTTTAATTTTTGATGTAGCATTCAATGATTCATTAGTTGCATATAACACCCAGTGCTCATTACAACACATGCCCTCCTTAATAGCCATTATTGAGCTACCCCACCCTTCTAACCCCCTCCCTTCTATAACCCGCAGTTTGTTTCCCAGAGTCTAGTGTCTCTTGTGGATTGTTTCCCTCTCCGACTTATTCCCATTCAGTTTTCTTCTATTCCCCTGTGGTCCTCTAAACTATTCCTTATGTTCCACATATGAGTGAAACCATACAATAATTGTCTTTCTCTGTTTGACTTATTTCACTCAGCATAATCCCCTCCAATTCCATCCACAGCAATGTAAATGATAAATATCTTTACTAAATATCTATATATCTATATATAGATATATCTTTACTATCACTTGCAAATATCTTCTCCCATTCTATGGGTTGCCTCTCAGTTTTGTTGACTGTTTCCTTTGATGTGCAGAAGCTTTTTATTTTGATGAAGTCCTAAGAGTTCATTTTTGCTTTTTGTTTCCCTTGCCTTTAGATACATGTCTTGAAAGAAGTTGTTGTGGCCACTACCAAAGAGGTTATTGCCTATGTTATCCTCTAGGATTTTGATGGATTCCTGTCTCACATTGAGGTCTTTCATCCATTTTGAGTTTATCTTTGTGTATGGTGTATTTATGGGTGACATAAGATAGGCATCCAGTTTCATTCCTTTTTTTTTTCCCCCTCTAACTGGAAAATTTCAAAATGTTGTCTTTGAGTTCACTATTCTTTTTCTGTATGATCAAGTCTGTGGTTTAAGCTCCCTTCTGTATGTTTTAGTTCTATCATTGTATTCTTCAGCTCCAGGATTTCTGTTTGGTTCTTTTTAATGGTTTCTATTTGTTATTAAATTCATTTTGTTCATGAATTGATTCCATTTTGTTTAGTTGTCTGTATGTATTTTCTTGCATTTCATTTAGTTTCTTTAAGATGATTATTTTGACTTCTTTGTCAGGCAAACACTAAATCTCCATTTCTTTGAAGGTGGTTACACATGTTTTATTAGTTTCCTTTGGTGGTGTTATATTTGCCTGATTCTTCATGATTCATGTAACCTTGTTCCTGTGTCAGTATATTTGAGAGAAAACTCCTCTTCAGTCTTTACAGACTGGTTTCAGTACATAAATACCTTTTCCTATTTGTTCCTCAGGGTTATAAAACTACATCTAGGATTGAAGTCTTGCTGGTTTGGATCTGGGTCTGCAGTAGAGTCTGTGCTTAGCAGGTTTGTTACCAGCAGCTCAAGTGGGCATAGATCCTGTCTGGTCTCTGTGTGGATGTACTGCTCCCAGGAGCTTGTTTAGTGGGGTGCTGCTGAGACAAGTGTTCATTTTAGGATCCACAGATCTTCAGACAGCTTATTTTCAGATGCATGGCTGGCATGGCTCCTGCTAGATCCCTGGGAGGGCAGCTCTCTAGTCACCAGATGGGTTCCTGGGTGAGCAGGACTGGTTCAGGACTTACTGAGAGAGGCTGGAATCAAGTACCAAATCAATTTCAGGTTGCCAGATCAATCTTCAAGTTTGAGGTCTATAGACCTGGCTCGGGAAGCTTATTTCTATTTGTCTCCCTCTTGGTCTCTGGGTGGAATAAACTGGTCCCTGACTATTGCTGGAAGGGATAGAGCTAAGTGGAGGCCTCCTTTAGAATTTCCTGAGGCACAGTAGTCAAGAGGGGCTACTGCTGATTCATGGGTCACCTCAGGGTCCACAGTCAGGACAAAGGTCTGTAAGTGGTTTACTAAACACACAGGTAGGTGTGACTCCTTCCTAGTCCCCTGGCATGTAGCACTAGCAACACAGACTCAAAGCCAAATAGCCTTATAGCTGCATTCTCAGGGAAACGGAGCTGTTTCCATTTCTGTAGCATGGACCAGTTAGGGAGTAAGCTGACTCAGGTGTGAGCCTGACTTCTCAAAATAGCTCTTGGTCTTGACCTGTACTAGAGTTTCACAGTCTCAGCCCCAAAGTTCCAGCAAAGGCACTTTTTGTCTGTGGATGAATGCCAAATTATTGTTCCTGAGCAGGGATACACACAAGCCACATCATACCTGGCTATTTTACTGATATCACTCAGTCTTTTTTTTTTTTTTCTTTAAATAAATGTGTTTATTGTTCTCTAATAGAAAAGGAATCATCATGTGTAGTACTGAAGAAGAGAATAAACATGAACAATGACCTTCTTTTTGCCAGTGAATAACATTTAAAAAAGCTATTGAGAGATACCCCCATGGTCTTCCAGAATAGATAAGCAAGTTACATCATGAAATACAGTATTATGTGCTTCAACAAATCACGTTTGAAAGATAATTCTCACAGTTGATCAGTTTATGCCAGTATATGTTAAGGATACTGGATCATAAAGTTAATGTTGAGTGTTTTTCTCAGTAAATAATGTTGAATGGGCATAAGGACCAAATAATTTTTATATAAACACTATACCAGCTATGTTACAATGTAAATGAAAGCTATACTGTAACCACAAGGAACTTTATAAGCAAATTCTGCAAAACAAGGAACTGTTAAGCAGAGCTAAATTGGGGCAATATAATTAAAGATAGAAGTACGGAATTCAGATATGTGTAATTTATAGTGGATGAACAATAACTTTACAGCATTAGTGTGTCCTAAATAATAGTTTTCTTTAGCTCAATATACATATACAGAGGCAATTAAAAATAATTCAAATTTAACTGAACATCCTGTCTTTTTATTTGTTAAGTTTGGCAATCCTATCTATTAACATGTATTCACTCCCACAATTTATCTTTACCACTCTAAAGATTCACCAGTGCTTTATGTTGTCAACTCTCCAAATGCTAGTATGGTATAGTAGTTAAAAGCAAGTAGTAGAAACCAAACAATTAGAGTTCAAATCCTGATTCTTCAGATGTCTCAACTTTTTTTTATTTCTTAACCTACCATGTTCTCTATCCCTAAAGTAGAGATGAGAATAGTATCTACCTCAGAGAATTGACAGGTGAATTAACATCTGGAACAGGCATTATTCATAGTATGCACCACACAAAGCACACTATTCAACATTCTTCAGTCTAGAGTTAAGGTTGTAATTTCTGCAAATATAGAGCTTTTGTTTATCTGTGTATTGCATCCTCCCCAATACCATGCATATGGTAGACAGTCAAGAATATTCTCTGAAGGAATCAGTGAGCAAGATGTAACAATTAACTGTGGCCCCTAAATACTCTTCTGGATGCACTTCATAACACAGCCTGGATAGAATTCAAGGAATCACCCTGTGAACAGTATTGTCAGTACAAGGAGACATCCAGATAAAAGGAAAAAGCATATTATGGCTGGGTCCTTAGAAGAGTTCTATGTAAATAAGTTCTTGGAGGACATGGGGAGTTAGGAGAAGGGAGTTGGGGGAAATTGGAAGGGGAAGTGAATCATGAGAGACTATGGACTCTGAAAAACAAACTGAGGGGTTTGAAGTGGTGGGGGGGGTGGGAGGTTGTGGTACCAGGTGGTGGGTATTAGAGAGGGCACGGATTGCATGGAGCACTGGGTGGGGTGAAAAAATAATGAATACTGTTATGCTGAAAATAAATAAATTTAATTTAAAAAATATATAAGGGTGCCTTAAGTTAATTTACCTTCAGGACACACTGAGTGATGTTTCAGGTGAATAAAAGAAACAATCAGGAATGAGGAAAAACACTGGAAAGAGCTTCCAGAGTTTTGGGGGCCCTGCCAAAGGCAAAAACTTTAACCAGGAGCTATTCAACAAAGGTTAACTTCCCAGGCAGTTCACTCTGTTTCACAATGAAAGGCTGCTTTGAAGTCCATTGAATCCAAATGGACTGAAAGGGGACCAACAGGAAGGGAAAGCTCCTGACTCCTGAAGAATAGCCAAGAGCAGAGGTTCTCAAACTTTTTGTGCATTAGAATCACCTTGAAGGTTTGTTAAAATGAAGATTCCTTAGGCCCCACCCCAGCTTCTGGTTCTGTGGGTCTGGGAGGGGGCTTGAGAATTTGAATTTCTTACAACTTCCCACTGGCCCAGAGGAAGAAGAGTGGAAGGCAGAGAATCCCACAGAGAGAAACAGATTTCCTTTCCTCTTAGCCATCCATTCTTCTTAGCTATCATTTTATTATTTTAGGCAAGATTTTGCCTCTGCATTAAGCTTTTAAATGAGATTTCTCCGTAGGTAAACCAGGTAATTTCATGTGCTGCAAAAAGGGGGAAAGGATTCTATGGGATGTTGCATCTTAAGTTCAAATCTTCTGTAAAGAGAAAGAGGAAATTTAAACTTCAAGCACCATTATGTGGTAAATCGAGAACGGAAACATGACCTATGAAGCTTTGCCAAGCCAAAACATTTCCTGGTTTTCTCTCCCTAACCATGAAACCATGATCACAACAGCTGGAACCATTCATTCTCTGCCAAGAAGCTGTGCTGACAGCCCACATGAGAAGGCTTCAGTCAGGCCAACTCTGCACCGCAACCTCCTAAAAGGGGGCCCCCTCCCATGACCCATGACCTCTGTTCCCCTTTGCCTCCAAATCCAAGCCATCTTCCAGTGCTCCAACTCGGAACTGTAAGGACCTATTTTATATTTTTATGTTTTAGCAAGAGGCTTTCATTGAGGTTAAACAAAAACCTTGTTGTTTAACCCTTAAACTGTCCCTGCTCCCCTGGGCAAAAGAACCTGCTCTCTTTCCTTTTTACTGAAAGGCAAGAGAAGTGAGAATCTAGACCAAGTACGTCAGCATTTAAGTACATGCTTTTCTGAAAAGACTCTCGGTTGTATTGTTATGCCCCAATAATAGGCCCATGATTAAAGGAAAGAGACAGTGAAGGACAAGCAAAGCTTTATTTCGTGCCAAGCATCAAGAATCTAACTGAATGTTCAGGGACGTACCTCTTACAAAAAAGGGTGACCCTTCTCTGTTTCACAGACTAGCTTTTGAGGGCAAAGGCCATGCGGTCAGGCCTGGCCACACACAGGTGGCCAATGAGATTGTAACACACACAGGAAACTCCACAGTGATGCTAGGTGACCAACTGAATTACAATTTACCCTATAGTAGACATTTGACCCAGCCTATTACACCTTGATTAGGATTGGCGCCAAAAAGGCTCCCAAAGGTCAGGGGCCCGTACTCCTTGGTAGCTAGGCAGACAGCATGTAACCCCCCACTGATCAGATGTCTCCACCTGGCCTGACCCACCCTTGTATCTGGGCTTTGTTAACTGGAGCTGGTTTCAGGGGCTTGTTTTTAAGTGAATCCTCTGGGGGAAGGGGAGCAGAGACAGCTTAACTTGAATGAAAGCCTCTTGCTAAATAGGTCCTTACAGTATATTTTTGTAGTCCACACTACACCAAACACAACCTTCTTTTAGCAAGTAACATCTCCATCTTTTTCATTCTTAGTCAAAACCTGTAATGTTACCAACTGTCTTACACAAACATACTTCTTTGCTTTTCTAATAAACATCCAGATACCTAAGTCCGACTTACATTTATGTAGATATTCTGCTGAGAAATGAGACTTCTTATACCCACATAGCTTAACCAACACAATGAGAACTAGAAATCCTGTACCAGTTAAATCCTTTTAACTCTTCATTCCAGGAAATTCTTGCTCAGGAAGATAAAGCTATAAAATAGTAAAGGACATGATCTTTGTTTCAACAAACTCCTGAAAGCCAATTTTTCCTGGGAAAACAGGTCACTTGGCAAATAACAGTGAGTTAATCAAGATTCACTTCAAGGCCCTACCAGTGCTATGTACACCAATCCCAAACTATGAGGTCTCAACTCTGTCCATTCCATTTTCCCTACCATGAACAACCTGCTCTAAACCACATGGGTCCCATTAGGGCCCTGCCCTACCTTCTCTCTCCTGACAGGGATATCAGGTTGCCTCTTCCCTTACATAGGTATAATAAATGCACCTTAGCATGAGCAACATGTCTTCTGGTGGTCTTTTGGAAGTCAAACATAGATACAATCAATATAGCATATTGTTCAGAAGACTCAGGTAATTCAAACACGAGGAGATCACTCTTTTTCTCAACAGACTATCTTTCTTCTCTTCTTATATTAAAATGAAATTTTAGGTGACTGCATTAAAAGCCCAACAATATGAGTATCATCCAGTGGTCTTCAGACATAAGAATTTTGTAAAACTATGTATACCTTGACAAAACTTTAAATTGATATTTGAAATTTTCACAAGTTGCAAAGAATAGAATTTCTAGCATTTTTTAAATGTTGACATTTCAAAATTAAACTGTTACATCACTGAAGCAATCTTCTCCTACATGTATCCCATGGAATAAAAGACAAAAGACATTTGATATCTTCTTCCACAAAAAAAATACATTGTATTTTTCCTGGTACTTTTAAACCAGTATTTCCCATTCCATTTTCCTCACATTTTTTATCTGTTTTTAAGAATTTTTTAATTTTTTAAAATTTTTTATAAACATAATGTATTTTTATCCCCAGGGATACAGGTCTGTGAATCACCAGGTTTACACACTTCACAGCACTCACCATAGCACATACCCACCCAAATGTCCATAACACCATGACCCTCTCCCTACACCCCCCTCAGCAATCCTTAGTTTGTTTTGTGAGATTAAGAGTCTCTTATGGTTTGTCTCCCTCCCAATCCCATTTTGTTTCATTTATTCTTTTCCTACTCCCCAAGCCCCCTACATTGCATCTCTACTTCCTCATATCAGAGATCATATGATAGTTGTCTTTCTCCAGTTGACTTATTTCACTAAGCAGGATATGCTCTAGTTCTATCACATCATGGCAAACAGCAAGATTTCATTTCTTTTGATGGTTGCATAGTATTCCTGTGTGGTGTGTGTGTGTGTGTGTGTGTGTGTGTGTGTGTGTGTATCTTCTTTATATATATATATATATTCTATATATATACATCTTCTTTATCCATTCATCTGTTGATGGACATCTAGGTTCTTTCCATACTTTGGCTAAAGTGGAAATTTCTGCTATAAATATTCGGGTGCACATGCCCCTTTGGATCACTACGTTTGTATCGTTAGGGTAAATATTCAGTAGTGCAATTGCTGGGTCATATGGTAGCTCAATTTTCAACTCTTTGAGGAACCTCCATGCTGTTTTCCAGAGTGGTTGCACCAGCTTGCATTCCCACCAACAGTGTAGGAGGGTTCCCCTCTCTCCACATCCTCTCCAGCATCTTGACTTGGTAATTTTAGCCATTCTGACTGATGTGAGGTGGTATCTCATTGTGGTTTTGATTTGTATTTCCCTGATGCCGAGTGATGTGAGCAATTTTTATGTGTCTGTTGGCCATCTGGATGTCTTCTTTGCAGAAATGTCTGTTCATGTCCTCTGCCCACTTCTTGATTGGGTTATTTGTTCTTTGAGTGTTGAGTTTGAAAAGCTCTTTATAGATTTTGGATACTAGCTCTTTATCTGATATGTCGCTTGCAAATATCTTCTCCCATTCTGTCAGTAGTCTTTTGGTTTTGTTAACTGTTCCTTTGCTGTGCAAAAGTTTTTGATCTTGATGAATTCCAAATAGTTCATTTTTGCCCTTACTTCCATTGGCTTTGGCGATGTTCCTAGGAAGAAGTTGCTGTGGCTGAGGTCGAAGAGGTTGCTGCCTGTGTTCTCCTCAAGGATTTTGATGGATTCCTTTCTCACATTGAGGTCCTTCATCCATTTTGAGTCTATTTTTGTGTATGGTGTAAGGAAATGGTCCAATTTCATTTTTCTGCATGTGGCTGTCCAATTTTCCCAGCACCATTTGTTGAAGAGGCTGTCTTTTTTCCACTGGACATTCTTGCCTGCTTTGTCGAAGATTAGTTGACCATAGAGTTGAGGGTCTATTTCTGGGCTCTCTATTCTGTTCCATAGATCTATGTGTCTGTTTTTGTGCCAGTACCATGCTGTCTTGATGATGACAGCATTGTAATGAAGCTTCAAGTCCGGAATTGTGATGCCACCAACATGGCTTTCTTTTTCAATATTCCTTTGGCTATTCGAGGTCTTTTCTGGTTCCATATAAATTTTAGGATTATTTGTTCCATTTCTTTGAAAAAGATGGATGGGATTTTGATAGGGATTGCATTAAATGTGTAGATTGCTTTAGGTAGCATAGACATTTTCACAACATTTGTTCTTCTAATCCAGGAGCATGGAACATTTTTCCATTTCTTTGTGTCTTCCTCAATTTCTTTCATGAGAGCTTTATGGTTTTCTGAGCACAGATTCTGTGCCTCTTTGGTTAAGTTTATTCCTAGGTATCTAATGGTTTGGGGCACAATTGTAAATGGGATTGACTCCTTAATTTCTCTTTCTTCTGTCTTGTTGTTGGTGTAGAGAAATGCAACTGATTTCTGTGCATTGATTTTATATCTTGACACTTTTCTAAATTCTTGTACAAGTTCCAGCAGTTTTGGAATGGAGTTGTTTGGGTTTTCCACATGTAGTATCATATCATCTGCAAAGAGTGATAGTTTGACTGCTTCTTTGCCAATTTGGATACCTGTAATTTCTTTTTGTTGTCTGATTGCAAAGGCTAGGACTTCTAGTACTATGTTGAATAGCAGTGGTGATAACAATCATCCCTGCCGTGTTCCTGACCTTAGCAGAAAAGCTTTCAGTTTTTCTCCATTGAGAATGATATTTGCGGTGGGTTTTCATATTTGGCTTTTATCATATTGAGGTATGTGCCCTCTATCCCTACACTTTGAAGAGTTTGGATTTGGAAGGGATGTTGTGCTTTGTTAAATGCTTTTTCAGCATCTATTGAGAGTATCATATGGTTCTTCTTCTTTCTTTTACTAATGTATTGTATCACATTGATTGATTTGCAGATGTTGAACCAAGTTTGCAGCCCTGGAATAAATCCCACTTGGTCATGGTGAATAATCCTTTTAATGTGCTGTTGAATTCTATTGGCTAGTATTTTGGTGAGAATTTTCATATCTGTGCTCATCAAGGATATTGGTCTGTAATTCTCTTTTTTGATGCGATTCTTGTCTGGTTTGGGGATCAAGGTGATGTTAGCCTCATAAAATGAGTTTGTAAGTTTTCCTTCATTTCTATTTTTTGGAACAGTTTCAGGAGAATAGGAATTAATTCTTCTTTAAATGTTTGGTAGAATTCCCCTGGGAAGCCATCTGGCCCTGGGCTTTTGTTTAGAGATTTTTGATGACTGTTTCAATCTCCTTACTGGTTATGGGTCTATTCAGGTTTTCTATTTCTTCCTGGTTCAGTTGTGGTAGTTTATATGTCTCTAGGAATGCATCCATTTCTTCCAGATTGTCGAATTTGTTGGCGTAGAGTTGCTCATAGTATGTTCTTATAATTGTTCACATTTCTTTGGTGTTGGTTGTGATCTCTCCTCTTTCATTGATGATTTT
>NC_081571.1:13463570-13501173 GCF_022355385.1 Mustela nigripes
GTTCAGGTTTCTATTTCTTCCTGGTTCAGTTGTGGTAGTTTATATGTCTCTAGGAATGCATCCATTTCTTCCAGATTGTCGAATTTGTTGGCGTAGAGTTGCTCATAGTATGTTCTTATAATTGTTCACATTTCTTTGGTGTTGGTTGTGATCTCTCCTCTTTCATTGATGATTTTATTTATTTGGGTCCTTTCTCTTTTCTTTTTGATAAGTCGGGCCAGGGGTTTATCAATCTTACTAATTCTTTCAAAGAACCAGC
Source organism: Mustela nigripes (assembly GCF_022355385.1). Lineage (NCBI taxonomy): Eukaryota > Metazoa > Chordata > Mammalia > Carnivora > Mustelidae > Mustela > Mustela nigripes. The sequence continues at coordinate 13,463,830 of NC_081571.1, forward strand.
TCCTAGTTTCATTGATTTGTTCTATTGTTTTTTTGGTTTCTATTTCATTGATTTCTGCTCTGATCTTTATGATTTCTCTTCTCCTGCTGGGTTTTTGTTGTTGTTGTTGTTGTTTTATTTTTTGTTCTTTCTCCAGCTCCTTTAGGTATAGGGTTAGGTTGTGTATTTGAGACCTTTCTTGTTTCTTGAGAAAGGCTTGTATCGCTATATACTCTCCTCTCAGGACGGCTTTTGCTGTGTCCCAAAGATTTTGAAACATTGTGTTTTCATTATCATTTGTTTCCATTATTTTTTTTCAATTCTTCTTTAATTTCCCGGTTGACCCATTCATTCTTTAGAAGGATGCTGTTTAGTCTCCATGTATTTGGGTTCTTTCCAAATTTCCTCTTGTAATTGAGTTCTAGCTTCAGAGCATTGTGGTCTGAAAATATGCAGAGAATGATCCCAATCTTTTGATACTTGTTGAGACCTGATTTAGGACCGAGGATGTGATCTATTCTGGAGAATGCTCCATGTGCACTAGAGAAGAATGTGTATTCTGTTGCTTTGGGATGAAATGTTCTGAATATATCTGTGATGTCCATATATTCCAGTGTGTTATTTAAGGCCTTAGTTTCCTTGTTGATCTTTTGCTTGAATGATCTGTCCATTTCAGTGAGTGGGGGTGTTAAAGTCCCCTACTATTATGGTATTATTGTAAATGTGTTTCTTTGATTTTTGTTATTAATCAATTTATATAGTTGGCTGCTCCCATAGTAGGAGCATGGATATTTAAAATTGTTAGAGCTTCTTGTTGGACAGACCCTTTGAGTATGATATAGTGTCTTTCCTCATCTCTTAGTATAGTCTTTGGCTTAAAATCTAATTGATCTTATATAAGGATTGCCACCCCAGCTTTCTTTTGTTGTCCATTAGCATGGTAAATTGTTTTCCACCCCCTCACTTTAAATCTGGAGGTGTCTTCAGGTCTAAAATGAGTTTCTTGTAGGGAGCATATTGATGGGTTTTGTTTTTTGAAAATCCATTCTGATACCCTGTGTCTTTTGATTGGGGCATTTAGCCCATTTGCATTCAGGGTAACAATTGAGAGATATGAATTTAGTGCCATTGTATTGCCTGTAAGTTGACTGTTATTGTATATTGTCTCTGTTCCTTTCTGATCTACTACTTTTAGGGTCTCTCTTTGTTTAGAGGACCCCTTTCAATATTTCCTGTAGAGGTGGTTTGGTGTTTGCAAATTCTTTCAGTTTTTGTTTGTCCTGGAAGCTTTTTATCACTCCTTCTATTTTCAATGAGAGCCTATCTGGATATAGTATTCTTGGCTGTATGTTTTTCTCACTTAGTTCTCTGAATATATCATGCCAGTTCTTTCTGGCCTGCCAGGTCTCTGTGGATAAGTCTGCTGCCAATCTAATATTTTTACCATTGTATGTTACAGACTTCTTTTCCCAGGCTGCTTTCAGGATTTTCTCTTTGTCACTAAGACTTATAAACTTTACTATCAGGTGATGGGGTGTGGACCTATTCTTATTGATTTTTGAGGGGGGTTGTCTGCACCTCCTGGATTTTGATGCTTGTTCCCTTTGCCATATTTGGGAAATTCTCTACAATAATTCTCTCCAATATTCTTCCCCCCTCTCTCTCCTTCTTCTTCTTCTGGAATCCCAGTTATTCTAATGTTCTTTTGTATTATGGTGTCACTTACCTCTCAAATTCTCCCCTCGTGGTCCAGTATTTGTTTGTCTCCCTTTTGTTCAGCTTCTTTATTCTCTGTCATTTGGTCTTCTATCACTAATTCTTTCTTCTGCCTTATTTATTCTAACAGTAAGAGCCTCCATTTTTTATTGCACCTCATTAATAGCTTTTTTTATTTCAACTTGGTTAGATTTTAGTTTTTTAAGTTCTCCAGGAAGGGCTTTTATCTCTCTGGAGAGGGTTTCTCTAATATCTTCCATGCCTTTTTTGAGCCAGGCTAGAACCTTGAGAATCCTCATTCTGAACTCTAGATCTGACATATTACCAATGTCTGTATTGATTAGGTCCCTAACCTTTGGTACTGCCTCTTGTTATTTTCCTTGTGGTGAGTTTTTCCGCCTTGTCATTTTGTCCAGATAAGAATATATGAAGGAGCAAATAAAATACTCCAGGAAAATGTGCTTTAACCAAATCAGAAGAGACCCCAAATTGTGGGAGGGAGAAAGAGAATAAAAAGAAGTTCAAGAAAAAAAAGTTAAAAAAAAGAAAACAAATATAGAAAAAATATAAAAAAGAAAATACATATGTATATATTAGACTGGTGACTAAAACAGGGTCACCCACCTAATTTGGGAGTATTTTGGTCTCTTAGAAAAAACTACCTCCCAAAATTTTAAAGAATGAAAAACATGTATAAGGGTAACACAATGAAGGGATGGAATATTCCTACAAAGATGAAAAAAATTTTTTTTAATTTCTAAAAAAAGAGTGGATAAAGTAAGTTGGTTGGGAGAATAAAGAAAAAGAAAGTGGAGAGAATTTGCTTGGGCTGGAGACTAGAACAAGTCCAGAGTTAGATTTAGGGTATATTTTGACCTACTAGAAGAAGTTGTACCCCAAAATTTTTAGCAGAAAAAACCATATGTGTATACAAAAAACAAAGTTAGATACAATGAAGGATAAAATATGACTATAATAATGCAGTTTCAAAAAAGATTATTATTTTTTAATGAAAGGTATTGTTAAGATAAACTAGTTAAAAGAGGAAAGGGTAAAAGTTGAAAAAAATAAAATTAAAAAAAATAATGAACTGCAAGACTAAAGAATCATGGGGAGAAAGCCATGAATTCCATGCTTTGCTCTCTCCTCCTTTGGAGTTCTGCTTTTCTCCTTGGTACGTGAACTTGGTCTTGGCTGGATTTTTTGTGGATCTTCTGGGGGAGGGGCCTGTTGTAGTGATGCTCAAGTGTCTTTGCCCCAGGCGGAATTGCACCACCCTTACCGGGGCCAGGCTAAGTAATCCACTCAGGTTTGCTTTCGGGAGCTTTTGTTCTCTGAATACTTTCCGTAGAGTTCTGGAGGATGAGAATGAAAATTGCAGCCTCCCAATCTCTGGCCCAGAGGAGCCAAGAGCTCAGGGCCCCACTCCTCACTGTGCCCTCAGAGAAAAGCGCTCAATCACTCCTGTCTCCCTGGCCTCTGGCCGCGTTCTGAGCTCACCCAACCTGTGACTGGTTCAAGGTAACCCCAAGTTGAGAGCTCATTTCTCAGCTCTATTATAGCCGGCTTCCCTGCTGTAATACCTGTGAGCTCTGTGACACTCAGACACCCCCTATCCTTCTGTGACCCCGTGGGACCTGGGGCCACGCTGACCCTGAGTGGGCTTCACCACGGTTTAGTCTCTGGAGCGATGTCCCTCTGTGGAGCAGACCTTTAAAAGTCCTGATTTAGTGCTCTGTTTTTCTGCTGCTTGCTGGGAGCTGGCCCCTCCCCCTGCAGTCTATCTTCCTGTCACTTTGGATTGACTTCTTCACCGGTCCTACCTTTCAGAAAGTGGTGGATTTTCTGTTTCTAGAATTGTTGCTCTTCTTCTCTTAGATCTCCTGTTGGATTTTTTAGGTGGTTGCAATGGTTTGATAAGCTATCTAGCTGATCTCCTGCTACCTGATGTTGTCTCAACCTGCTACTTCTCCACCCTCTTAATCCCTCCCTCACATATTTTATCTTATTGCAATTTATATTATGGCTGAAAAAAATTTTTATTTATACGATTAAAACTTCTCTGCAATGAAAAACAGTTTAAATACAATGATTTTTAAAATATTTATTTTGTAGAGAGTGCACAAATTCATGTGGGAGGGGAGGGGCATAAAAAGAGGGAGAGAGAGAATCAAGTAGGCTCCATGCCCAGCAGAGAGCCTAACCCCACAACACAGATCCTGACATGAGACAAAATCAAGAGTTAGCAACTTAATTGTGACATGTAGGTGCCCTAAAAGTTAAATTCTTATAATCAAAAAGATATACATATTTATGAGGTTATTGTAACAATTAAAAGTGAATGGCTTATTAAAAAACATAAATATATTACCAATTTTGATAATTATTAACTCAAATGTAAAATTTTATTGTAAATTAATCTTTAATTGGCTATTTGGGCCTCTGGCACCTGGGTGACTCAGTCGGTTAAACATCTGTCTTTGGCTCAAGTCATAATTCTGGAGTCCTGGGATGGAGCCCCATGTCAGGATCTCTGTTCAGTGAGGAATCTGCTTCTCTCTCCTTCTGCCCCTCCCCACTTGTGTTCTTTCTCTCTCTCTCAAATAAATTTTAAAAAATCTTTATTAAAAAACAAATAGGTCCCTGTTTTTAATATAATCCTGGAATAAAATATAATATTATCTTGGAATGAGACAGAGCTTAATATCAAATATATTCCTATTTTTCACATTCTATAGATGAAAGCTCTAAGAAACCCTGTTACATATATAAATACATAGGAATAGAAGGGGATTTTTGTTTTTAAGTAGTTATAACAATTCTTTCAATTCCTTCTAAAAATATGCCAAAATTCATATAGTGGCAAAGCTGGAAATACTTTTTTCAAGAGTGGACAGAATGTTGATTACTTTTGAAGCTGGATGATGGGTGTGTGAGAATTCATTATAAAGGTCTCACTACCTTTGTATATGATTGAAAATCTCCACAAAATTGTTTTAAAAATTATTTTTATAATCTATCAGTTGATAACTTCATTATGTTCCCCTTAAATTTTGTTGAAAGTGAGGAATTAGAAACCTATGACTTGCAAAGTGATTCATTAGTCATTAGAATCATTTATTTTCCCAAGACAAAAATCAATATTTTCAATATTATTTGACTTTCTTACCATTTTTTACACATCAGGGCAATGCAGCATGTTAAGATTTGGGCACGTGAAAGACATATGTTTCTTTTGTAAATCTGGAAAGGGGCAGTTGTGAAAGGAATAGAAAAAAAGCAACTTCTCACCACAGGGTTGTTCTGGGCAGAAATTTAGGGAAAAATACATGAAGAAAATTGAAGATCTTGTCAATTTCCTTAAAACTCTCTTTTCCTAGAGGGGCTTTAAGTAGCCCTAGGACTTTGCATAATAATTTGAGAGCTGGTGGTCTAACCCATATTTCTCTCCCTGTCACCTATTTCCACCTATCCATATCTGTTCGTATCTATACAGCAAACTTGCTGTTGTAAAAGGGGGGACTAGGACGTTTTATTTGAGTGGAAGGCATGATGTCTATCCCAAACCAGCCATCTCACTAGGTTTGAGCACTTATGTTTGAAGAGATAAGGGATAGAAACTTTTCATGACACTTGGTGAAATGCAAGTTAATGGGTGAGCAAAAAACAGAAGCTAATGGGGTACAGTTGATTAAAGGCTTTGTGAGATCCTGAGTCCAACAGAGCTTCTAGATGCTGATGGTAAAACAGATCAAAGAGAAAGAAGTGGAACCCATGTCTAGAGTAGCTAGCTTTGGGAACAACTAGACATGGCATCTTTAGCCAAAACACTGTGAGTTTTAAACTAGGTAATAAGAAGAGGCATAGAATCTTAAGTCATTATCATTTTGTCATTTGGTTAATTTTACTTCATTTTGTAATCACAGGTTATTGATGCCTAGAATTAGAATTATTCTAGGAAAATGAGTTTTGTCAAAAGTGGTAATATGTTTCATCATTCTCCAAAAATCTAAGATTCCCCAGAGGGCTTAGCACCATCCTAGGAAGGCATCTACTTCTCTCTGAACAAGAGAAATTCAGTTTTTTAGTTTTGTATTTTGAGATTTGACCTAAAGTTTCATTTAGAAGAAAGGTTAGTTCTACCTCTGCTTAGTTTATAGGAAAGCCCATCAGTTTTGGAGTAAGACTTCCATGTCTAACCCTGGAGAAGTTATCAAAACTCTTTTGACCCTTGGTTATCTGTAAAATGGGAACAATTATACATTCTATTTCATGTTATTATCTAGAGATACTTTTTAAAATGTAATAAGTCTTAAGAGCAGTTTATTTAAAATGTTCCCTATTAGGTATGAGTTAGCAGTTGTCAAACTACTTTATATGTATTTGGGTTAAACAATTAAGAAACTGCATTGTAGGTAATGAGAATTCAATTTCCCACTACAAGAAGAAAAATTACAAAGCCTGAGGAGGTATCAGCATCAGCATATAGTTTAACAGATTTTGGATAAAGAGATGGATAGATGGATGGATGGATGGATGGACAGACAGACAGACAGGATAGACTGTATCTAATACTAAAAGTGGCTAGTATTCATGCATTTATCCCACTGCTCTATCTGCTGAGACAGTCAAGAAGCTGGGATACCCCAGAAGCACTGAGCACATCTAGTGCCCAGATCTTGATTTCTAAATATAATTCTTCAATAATTCTCAGGTAAGCAATTGATTCCAGGGCTGGGGCAGGGAAATATATGAGGAGCTTAGAGAATTTTGTGGTGCCAGACAGTAAGAAAGTACCAAAAAAAAGAAAATTTGTGTAGGAAGTTGGGGCATGTCAAAGGAATACATAATCTAACCAGAAAGAGTCCCCTCAAGGGCCAAAGCTGGAAAATTTTGAGGAAAAGTATTAAAATATTAAATCCAGTTCTTGGGTTTAATATTCTTGGATAAATATTCTTGGATTAAAATCAATATTGGAAAATATTCTTGGATTAATATTTTTGGATTAAAACCCAAAAGTAAAATAAATATCCATGAATCCAAATGGACATAAATAAATAACTGAATATCGAGTGAATAAAAGGGGGAGAAAAGAAAATTCTTCCTTAAAGAAGCATTCCAATCAAATGTGGAAGGAATGATGAAAATAGGAAATCATCATTAGACACCATAGAAATAATTACTATAGGCAAAATCCACTAACAGATGTTGAAATTAGTGGGTAATTAAGAAGAAACAAGATATCTACACCGTCTTAGAGAATCTCGTCTCAAGTATTTATTAATTACAATGGGAAAAGTAGTCATTGTGCAGTGGAGAAACCTGGCAGACACTCTCTTAACACATTGTGAGGACATCTGAAAAAAGGAGTGAGGTGTTTTTTTAATTTTTTGTTAAGTTCTGGGGACATGGGTATTGCCAAGATTCGGCAAAAATGGCTAAGGGTACTACATGTCCTACAGGGAGTAGAATAGTCAGAAATGATCAATTCCACTGCATTCTGCACAACTTTCAGATGTGAAATCATGTAGGAGGGACATTTTACATAGAACGGAAGTGAAAAGCCATTTTATGATCTTTAGGGATCTAAGCTAACTCTGTTCTACATAGAAGCACAACATATTTTTAGCACGGTGTTAAAATTCACTGAATTCAACTGCCATAGGAATCAAGAAAAGATTGCTTTGTTTTGCTTAAGAAAGAGTTATTCATTTCAGAAAATCACTGATGACCATGTTTGAGTCACTTCTAAAAAATATTGCTCCACAGTTATAGTCATTCTATACTTATGTGCAAGCACATGAAAACCTGAAGTCTTCTAGTATAGTGATATATGAGGACTTATAGAGTAAAATACATAATATCCAATTACAAATTTCCTGTCTTCACTTTGTATTATATCACAATTAAGTTAGTTTATTGACTTAGATGAATGTACATATAGTTGATAGATAATAACACCTTCAGCTTAGGATGTAAGATATATGTAAAATATTTTAAGTAATTTAATTAACAAACAGTCCTGGAACAAGTGGATATCAACATGCAAAATAAGGGTTTGGACCTCTCCCTCATACTATATACATAAATTAATTCAAAATAGATCAACACCCAAATAAAACAGTGAAAACCATAAAAATCTTAAAAAGAAGCATTGGAGGGATGCCTGGGTGGCTCAGTTGGTTGGACGACTGCCTTCGGCTCAGGTCATGATCCTGGAATCCCGGGATCGAGTCCCGCATCGGGCTCCCAGCTCCATGGGGAGTCTGCTTCTCCCTCTGACCTTCTCCTCGCTCATGTTCTCCCTCTCACTGTCTCTCTCTCAAATGAATAAATAAAATCTTTAAAAAAAAAAAAAGAAGCATTGGAGTAAGTCTTCATGACCTTGAAGGTGGCAGTGGATTTTAGTTATGTAACCAAAAGCATGAAAAATGAAAGAAAAAAATAATAAATTGGACTTATTAAAATTAAAACCTTTTCAAAGGACAGGATTGGGAAAGTTAAAAAAAACCCTTCAGAACAGGAGAAAATATTTGTAAATCACATATTTGTTAAGGATATAGTATTTAGACTATTAAAAAAAAAACCCTCATGACTCAACAATAAAGACAACTACATTGAAAATAGTCAAAATATGTGCATAGACATTTCTCAAAGATATACAAGGGGCCATGGAAAGATATTCAATATCATATTCACCAGGATAATGTAAACCAAAACAGTAAGGTATAACTCACACTTATTAAGATGGTTATAATTCTTCCCTTTTTTTTTTTTTTGCCAAATACACAGAACATAAAGTTTACCATTTAAACCATGTTCAAATGTACAGTTCAGTGGTATTAAATATGTTCATAATGTTGTGCTACCATCACCACTACCCACCTCCAGAACTGTTTTTAACACACCAAAACTGAAACTATTACCTGTTTAAATGACAATACTCCATTCCCAATTCCCTCAGCATTCACAACCATCGTTCTACCTCCTTCTTCTATGAATTTGACCACTCTAGCTGTCTTGTATTAGTAGAATCATCTGGTATTTGCCTTTTTCTGACTGGCTTTTTTCACTTAGCAAATGTCCTAAAAATTCGTCCATATTATAGTATGTATGTCAGAACTTCCTTCTTTTTTAAATACTGAATAAGGGGCACCTGGGTGGCTCAGTGCATTAAGCCTCTGCCTTCAGCTCAGGTCATGATCTCAGGGTGCTGGGATCTAGCTCCGCATCAGGCTCTCTGCTCTGCAGGGGACCCTGCTTCCCCCTCCCTCTCTCTGCTTACTTGTGATCTTTGTCTGTCAAGTAAATAAATAAAATATTTTAAAAATAAATGATAAAAAAATACTGAATAATATCCCATTATTAGCATGTAACATCTTGCTTATCCTCTCATCCACAGGGGGACAACTTGAGTTGCTTCCATGTGTTAGCTACTTTTTTTTTTTTTTATTTCTTTTCAGTGTACCAGAATTCATTGTTTATGCACCACACCCAGTGCTCCATGCAAGATGTGCCCTCCATAATACCCACCATCAGGCTGACCTAACCTCCCACCCTTGCCCCTTCAAAGCCCTCAGATTGTTTTTCAGAGTCCATAGTCCCTCATGGTTCACCTCCCCCTCCAATTTCCCTCAACTCCCTTCTCTCCATCTCCCCATGTCCTCTGTGTTATTTGTTATGCTCCACAAATAAGTGAAACCATATGATACTTGACTCTCTTTGCTTGACTTATTTCACTCAGCATAATCTCTTTCAGTCCTGTCCATGTTGATACAAAAGTTGGGTATTCATCCTTTCTGATGGAGGCATAATACTCCATAGTGTATATGGACCACATCTACCTTATCCATTTGTCTGTTGAAGGACATCTTGGTTCTTTCCACAGTTTAGTGACTGTGGCCATTGCTGCTATGAACATTGGGGTACAGATGGCTATTCTTTTCACTATATCTGTATCTTTGGGGTAAACACCCAGTAGTGCAATTGCAGGGTCATAGAGAAGCTCTATTTTTAATTTCTTAAGGAATCTCCATACTGTTCTCCAAAGTGGCTGCATCAACTTGCATTCCCACCAACAGTGTAGGAGGGTTCCCCTTTCTCCACACCTGATTTCAAGCTTTATTACAAAGCTGTGATCACCAAGACAGGATGGTACTGGCATAAAAACAGACATATAGACCAGTGGAACAGAGTAAAGAGCCCAGATATGGACCCTCAACACTATGGTCAAATAATCTTTGACAAAGCAGGAAAAAATACACAGTGGAAAAAAGTCTCTTCAATAAATGGTGCTGGGAAAATTAGACAGCTATATGTAGAAGAATGAAACTCGACTATTGTCTTATACCATACACAAAGATAAACTTGAAATGAATAAAAGATCTCAACATGAGACAGGAATCCATCAGAATCATAGAGGAGAACATAGGCAGTGTTAGCTACTTTTAACAATGCTTCTATGAACACAGGTATACAAACATCTATTCAATACATTGCTTTCAATTGTGGGGAGTATCTACCCAGTAGAATTGCTAGATTATATGGTAATTCTATTTTTTATTTTTTGAAAAGTAAACTGTTTTCACAGCACCTACAACATTTGACTTTCCCACCAACAGTGTATTGAGCTCCAATTTTTCCATATCTTCACAAGCACTTGCTATTTTCTTTTCTTTTTCATTGATAGTAACCAATCTAAGGGGTGTGAGGTGGTGTTTCATAGTGGATTTCTTCTGGAAGAATAACTGACATGTACTTTTAGTATTAGTTTCGGGTGTACAATGTAGTGATTTGATATTTACAAACATTACAAAATGGTCACAACAATAATTTGAGTTATCACCCATCGTTGTAAAGTTGTTATAATTGGCTATATTCCCTATTCTATACATTATATCCATGTCTCATTTATTTTACAACTGGAAGATTGTACTTCTTAATCCCCTTCACCTATTTACCCAACCCCCTCCACCTCTCCTCTGCAACAGTTTGTTCTCTGTATTTATGAGTCTGTCTCTGTTTTGTTTTCTTTGTTCTGTTTTTTCATTTGGATTCCACATAAAAGTAAAATCCTATGGTATTTGTCTAACTTAGTTCACTTAGCATAATACCCTAAATATAGGTCCATTTATGTTACTAAAATGCAAGATTTCATTCTTTTTATAGCTGTGTAATATCCCACTGTATGTCTGTAGATTGATTCTATCACTCTATCTATACACCATTTCTTTCTTATCCATTCATTCATCAAAAGGACATAAATTGGGCTGCTTCCACATCTTTGCTATTGCAAATAATGTTGCAATGAACATGGGAATGCATATGTCTTTTCAAATTAGTGTTTTCGTATTTTTTCCAAAGAATACCTAGAAGTGGAATTGCTGAATCATATGGTGGTTATAGTTTTAACTTTCTGAGGAATCTCCATAGTGTCTCTCATAGTGGCTTTACCAATTTACTGTCCCACCAACAGTGCATGGGGGTTCCTTTTTCTTCACATCCTCTCCAAAACTTTTTTTTTTTTTTAAATAAACCCATGTTGACAGCTATGAGGTGATATTTCACTGTGGTTTTGATTTGAATTTCCCTGATGGTTAGTGATGTTGAGTATCTTTTCATGTGCCTCTATGTCTACTTTGGAAAAATACCTTTTCAATAGTTCCCTGTCATTTTTAAAGTGGATTATTTGGGATTTTTTGATATTGAGTTCTGTGAGATTTTACAGATTTTGGATAGTAACTCCTTATCTGATATGTCATTTGTGAGTATTCTCTCCTATTTAGTAGGTTGTCTTTTAATTTTTTTGTGGTTTCCTTTTGTGGTTCAAAGCTTTTTAGTTTAATGAAGTCCCACTTGTTCATTTTTGCTTTTGTTGTCCTTCCTGGGGAAAAAAAAAAAAAAAAAAAAAAGAAGTCCAAAAGAAAATACTGCTAAGACCAATGTCAAAGAGCTTACTGCCTATTTTCTTCTAGGAGTTTTATTGTTTGGGGTCTTATATTTAAGTGTTTAATCTATTTTGAGTTTAATTTGATATATAAAAAAGTAAGCACCTGGGTGATTTCGTTGGTTAAACGTCCGCTTTTGGCTTGGGTCATGATCGCAGGGTCCTGGGATCAAGCCCTGCATCAGGCTTCCTGCTCAGTGGGGTCTGCTTCTCCCCCTGACCCTCCCCCATCTGTGCTCATTCACTCTCCCTTTCTCCTTGCAAAAATTAATAAATAAATAATCTTTAAAAAAATTGGAATTATATAATATGTGATCTTTTCTGTCTTCTTTAACTTGGCATATTTATTCAGTGCTCATACACATTGTAGCATCTATCACTACTTTATTTCTTCTTATGGCTGAATAATAATCTGCCATATGTATACCACAATTTACTTACCATTCATCTGTTGTTGGCTATTTGGGTTGTTCCCACCTTTGACTATTCTGAATGGTGCTACTATAAACTTTTGTGTACTAATACTTGCCCAAGTACCTGTTTCTAATTCTTCTAAGTATATACCTAGGAATGGAACTTCTGTGCCATATGATAATTCTATGCTCAACTTTTTGCAGGGAAGTTCCTCTCCCCTTCTTGCCTTCACTAGCTGTCTATTCATCACTGGGGTTGCAGCCCACAGAGTTTTCATGCAATGGGTACCCATAGCCCAGCAAACAGACAAACCAAGACTCAGTTCCTTGGTGCTATCACTGGTTCAATTTACTGTCTCCATGGAAAACCTAATCACCAATCAGGTAACAGAAAGAATAATTGGTACTTGGCCAGCCAGAAATGAAGTTCGGTAGTAAACTCCTGGCTACATTCTTATGCTAATCACTGTACAAGAAAAACATCCTAAGAAATAAATAAACTCCATTAACTGATCATTTTTATCATAGCTGGCACAGAGCATGGTCCCTATAGATGATTATATCTCCTCAGTCTGGGTTGTAAGGACCATTAAGATGGGCTACAGTACATGACATCCCTACAATAATTAGAACCTTCAAGTGAGCTCCTCATACTTTAATGCCAGACAAGGTATTAAACGGATGCTCTAAACTACACACACACTGATACCAGTCCTGGAAAAATACTCTCCATATCTCACCCTGTGTCTCACCATAAACCTGGTCCCCCCGTCCCTCTAGTGCAGAGCAGAGCAACTAATGAGAAGAATGGGTCTCAGCAACACAACACATGATACTGAGGAATTTATGAAACAACAGGTGAGCTGACTTGCTGTGGATGTGCCTACATGTTCAAAAGAGCAAAGCCGATCAGTCATCATCTTTAATGGTCACATATGCCAAATCTCTGATGGGGCATGCATCACTTCCAGCCAGCAGCACATGGTGCATAGTTGAAATGATAAAAACTAATGGCAAAAATGACTTTCATTCTTTTTTTTTTTAAGATTTTATTTATTTATTTGACAGAGAGCGAAACAGCAAGAGAGGGAACACAAGCAGGGGAGTGGGAGAGGGAGAAGCAGGCTTCCTGTTGAGCAGGGAGTCCAATGCAGGGCTCCATCCCAGGACCCTGGGATCATGAACTGAGCCACCCAAGGGCCTCTCATTATTTTCTAAATATATCAAAAGGCTGGAAACATTATTCATCTCTTCTCTCAGTCATCAGCGTTCTTTGACACCTAAAAGAAGTGGAGATTCCCCACACAACCTACAGCTGCTTATTTAAGATTAGAATAGAAAATGGATATGTCTTCTCATGGCCCCGACTCTCAAATCCCAAGCTCCAGAAAGAGGGCTTCTGTGTCCCCCTCCTCTCACAAACACACAGTGACAGAGGGCCTCCCTGAGAAAATTAGCATATGGATAAGGTAATGAAGTAGCTCAGGGCAAAGAGGGGAATTGTCTAAGATTTTACAACCTGAGGGTTTTGAAGGGGTGGGGGGTGGGAGGTTGGGGGAACCAGGGGGTGGGTATTAGGGAGGGCACTCATTGCATGGAGCACTGGGTGTGGTGCAAAAACAATGAATACTGTTACGCTGAAAAGAAATTTAAAAAAAAAAAAATGGGTTTACCCTATGATCCAGCAATTGCACTACTGGGTATTTAGGCAAATATCACTAATTCAAAGGGATACATGTCCCCCAAAGTTTAAAGCAGCATTATTTACAATAGCCAAGATATGGAAGCAGCCCATGTGCCCATCGACTGATGAATGGATAGAGAAGATGTGGTATATTTATACAATGGAATATTATTCAGCCATAAAAAGAATGAAATTTTGCCATTTACAACAACATGGATGGAGTCAGAGAGTATTATGCTAAGCAAAGTAAGTCAGAGAAAGACATACTGTAATGGTTTCATTCATATTTGGAATTTAAGAAATAAATGAGCAAAGGGGAGAAAAAGAGAGAAAGAAACAGACTTTTAAATATAGAAAACAAACTGATGGTTACCATAGGGGAGGGATGCAAGGGGCTGGGAGAAGTTGGTGATGGGAATTAGGGAGGGCACTTGTCATGAGGAATACCAGGTGTTATATGGAATTATGAGTCACTATGTTGTACACGCAAAACTGATATAACACTGTATTTTAACTAACTGGGATTAAAATGAAAACTCAAGTCAAAAAAAAAAAAAGAAAGAAAGAAACCTATTCTGCCTCCAGGCTACTGCATTTGTATGAAAGACCTTCCCCTTTGCACCATTCCTGGCTGCCAGCAAACATGAGCAACTAGATGAGAGCAGAGAGGGCAGACTGGGTTGAAGTTCACTGAATTGTTAATAACTGTGAGCATCTCAGATTTGTACTAAACTCATTAAGCTATAAAGCATCATCATTGTTAAGTTTAAATTTTATATGGGGGTACAGCTCAAATGAAATGACTCAGAGAAATCCCCGGTGTCTGTATTTTTTCCTCCCTGGAGCCTCTGACCTGAGTCTTGTTTCAGAACCAGATCAGGAGAGTATGAGCATCTCCCCAGAGGAAGCTTTTTCCTAGCCCCAGGATAAATTAATATTTCTTTCCCTAGTCCAAGGGTTGTTGCTTCATTATAAATTTCAAGGAGTGTGTTAGCCATTCATTTTTATCAATACATCAAGTAAAACAATCTATGAGCAATGATGGGGACTATATAGCCATATTGTAGTAAGAGATATTTTGATCAGAAAGAATAAAATTAAAAACCATTAAAATTTCACATATCTTTTTAAATATTCAAAATGCACCTGAAAGAAATAATATGATTCAAAGCACATTAAGCAAGTATTATAAATATAATACTTAATACTACCTAAAATAGCCAGGTTGGAATGATAAAAAGAATAGAGGATGAGTAAGAGTTCCCCAGAAAGTTCCCAAGAAAGCACCCATTGATCTGCAATGGAAATTCTAAGACGGCCAGATTTTTTTTTTTTTTTGATTGCTGGATATTTTTACATGTGAAGGAACAGACTCAGAAAGATGAAGTGACTGCTTGATATCAGCTATATCTCATAGATGCAGAAGCTCATCCTAGATAATAATCCAGATAGCTGATGCATTTTCACATTTGCCGTGTTGCATATTCCCCAAGAGAACCTACTGTATGACAGGCATTTTACAGGTTTTACCTTCTTTTGTAGTCCAAACCTGTACTAGTATTCCCATTGCGTAAATGATCTTCAACAAAGTTAAGTAATCTAACTTGTTTCTCAGCTACTAGTGGGGGAACTGATAGTCTGACCCAGCTCTAGTCCCTCAACCTTAGCTTCTTCCTAACAAGTCTGTAGTTAACCGCTTCATGTCAAGATATTGATGTCTAAATTAACTAGGAACCTTTGGTTTGAAATAACATATGACTGACCCATCTCACTTTCAGATGGGGGAATGAAACTTCTGACCAATGCACCCTAACTGTACTCTTTCTCGATGGGTAAATGAACAAGTCACTCCAGAAGTAGAATTTACTGAGAACCACAGACACAGCTATCAATCCAGCATCCTTGAATGTGAAAGAATATATAGTCTAGTCAATCATTCTACAAATATTTATTGTGGGGAGTTGGTGCCACAAAGAGTTCCCTGAGAGAGCCAGAGATGGATTTATCCTTCGAACACTACAGCTGGAAGAGATTTGAGGGATGATTCACTCATTAAAGTTGTTCTCTGATGAGGCCATGAGGGATTCTAGCCCCTTTATTCCACCACATTCCCACCCTTACTCTCAGAGATGTTTTTAATATTTATCCCTAGAGTTAGCATGCAGTCCCAAAAGCCATAGTTGTTTGTAAAATGCACACTCTTCAGAGAACATTCATTTCCTGGTATCTAAGAGAAATATTTATGTTCCCAAGGAGGCACAAATATAACCTCTGGAAACATTTTCAGAAGAATTTAAACACTGGGATCAACACAAATATCTGCCAATAGAATTGTTACATGAATTATTAAATAGCCATACTATGGAATATTATTTATTAGCTTAAAAGAATGAGTTGGATCTGTATAGTTATTCAAGAAGATTTCTAAAATATATTAAGCAAAAATGTGAGTTATTATATATACACACAGTATGATCCCCTCTACACAAACCAACACAAAATGAAGTCTATATATTTGTATATGTACACCTAATATGTCAACATTAAAAGTAATTTGAAATGATGTATACCAGACTGTTACAAGTAATTATTTCTAAGGAAGGTAGTGGGAATGATGGGGGGGGGGATAATTTCACTCTTTAATTTATATTATACATTATTTGACCTTTGAAAATAATGTGAATGTATTTTTGTACTGTGTGAATTTGTTCAAAATAGTCCTTTTTTAAAAACCCAAGTGTTACATTTTTAAAATGCTAGGAATTACTGAAGGAAAAAAGACAGAATAGATCTTGATGTCAGATGAGTATTCCAATTACCACTATGTAACTCTAGGTGAGTTATATATGTAAAAGTGAATCTCTCAAAGGTTATTAAATGTGTTAATGAACAACAGAACATGATAGTAGAATTAAACTCACCCTGCATTTTAAGTAAAGGTTTGGAAACAGCAAAGGATAAGAAAGGGAAGATAATATACAAATTAAAAATCTAGTGGTTTTGTGGATTTTCCTCCATATTATTTTAGCTTCATTGCATGAAATGGAACATATGCTTAGAAGCAGCTGCATTCTCAACATGGCTCTGGTATTGGTCCAAACCCAGAAACAGACCCTTGAATTCAAGTCAGTATCACCTGGGTTCCAGATTGTTATGGCAGTAATAACTCTTGGCCTTTTTCCTTAAGAATATCATGTAAATGAAAAGATCCACTGACGGCACCAAATTCTTTGGGTTAAATTAATTTTGGAAACTACACAATAATGATAACAGCAAGATCTACTTCTTGTTGAGAGCCATCCATATGCTGGATCTGAACTGATATGTTTGGCATAAGTTAACTGATTTAGTCCTCATGACCCTCCTGCGAGGGGAAGGTAGTTACACTTATTTCAATGAATCAGCAATCCAAGAGGTTAGAACTGGAAGAGAGCTGAGATAGAAAAATTAAATTACTTTAAAAAAAAATCTAGTACAGATAAGGAAAACAAGCCCTAAAGAGATGAAGTGTTTTGTCCTAAACTAAATGGAAACAGAACCCTGGCCTTCTGACCCTTAACTCCTCTGTTCCATGGTACAACTTCACAGATTAGCAGACTCTCTGTCCACTACCACCTCTCTCACAAAGTTGAATCAGGCACCATGGGGAAAATCTATTTTTCCTTGAATAGTTCAGCTAGAACAGGAGTCCTGACATAACCAATCCAAGCTTTTGTCAGTAAACACAACTCCTGAATCATTTAATTGATCACAATTCTGTAGCACAGAATACACAACTCATCCACCTTCCCTCCAACTACTTCTTTCAAGAAATAATAAAACCATTTTTGTGCACCCTGAAAAATGACTCTTTCATGTTCCTGAACAATGCTGATTACTTCTCACAAAGGGAGATAATAGCTTACCAAAATATTGATTTGCTGCATCAGATTATATACCTATTAATCAGAAGGTTTCCATCTCAGCAATCAGCAATGCGGTTCTGTCATTACTGTCATCACCACTCCAAGTGCTAGCCTAGCATGAATCCTGGATACACACAGCACTGCGTCAGCATCGGTGTCTTTGTTAGTCAGACATTAGGGGACAGTATGGTAAATATGAGCTTGGATCATGACTGTTGGGGTTTAGTTTATGTTGAAGTGGAAAAAAACGGGAGTGGAGAAGTGAGAAATAGGGTGTGTGCTAACAAGCAGGCTGTGTCACACAGGGACTTAGGTAAAAACTACATTCTGGCAGAATGGGAATTAAAGTCCCTGGAAAGGCTGAAAAATAAAACTTGTCAAATGGGTAGGAGAAAGGGATGATAAACTAGAGCCACAGGACAGCTAAGAGCCTCCTACAGAATGAATCTTGTGAGGACTTTCCTGTCACCATCACCAAACACTGGCCCGAAGTTGGTCCCCTCCCTGCTGTACCTGCTATGTTTCATCTTGTCCCCCGGACAGTGCCACTACACTTCTCCCACTGCCTACTGCCCACACCTGCCCAAGAATGGGCTCCATATAGCTACTCTTTATTGGATTACAAGCTCCCAGTTTGCAGGAAAGTTGCCTCTGATTAGTGGTGCCTGTGTCCTAGGTCCTCTCCCTAGCAGGAAGAGTCAGGGTCATAAAGTACCTGACACTTTAGCTTATATAGTGGGAAGCAGGCTTTACCTCTGGGCCATGGGGAATCCTGGGCATTTCCCAAGTGTGGGAATGGAGTAAAGATGCTGGACACTAAATATCCATGTGGTACTCTCTTCGGATGCTCAACATAATATAGAGATTTATATCTGAAGGAAAACAAGGAAGCAAGAAATGCTTCTGTTTCAATCATATAACTATATTCCCTACCACTAAAAATGAGCTTATCCTCATCTTCAAAGTAGGACAACCTAAAGTAAAATTAATAAATTCCGTTCCAAATCCTGGAACTCTGGATGACGTCCATTTTCCCACTAATTTTGCCATGTTGCCATGTCAGTACTTTATAATATACAGACTAAACCATAAAGTTAAAATCATCAGCACACATTTCATAAACTAGAAAGAGAAGGGGATTGAAATAAGAAGATAAGTAATTCAAATACATGAATATGTGCTTCAAGGAGAAAAAAATATGTAGATGATACAATCCTCATTTCTGCACTAATCACAGGTCATATTTATTGAATGACATTTCTATTTTACTTATTCCATTTCCCCTATTGTGTTTAACTAAGATCTTAACAGTTGGAATTCTTTACAGTGCATGATGACCTCATTATGGAAGGAGTTTGAGCCATGGTATTCCATCTAGATTGGGTTGTTGTCAAAAATTCATTGATTCTTGCTACCTGACTTGGTAGAATAGGAGGTAACATGGTAGTCACCTAGGGTTCCATTCAAATGCCTCTCTAAGCCATTAAGAGTACTAATCTATTTCTGCTTGACAATCAGAATCAGTTACCTCAATCAACACCAAAATCCCAATCTCTTTTTTTAATTAGCAAGAAAAACTAAATTGATCAGATGACAGCTTCAATTTCTAATCCAATAGAGCTATTGTGTTCCCTCATGGAAGTATCCTTAAAACCAAAGAGAATAATGTTCTTGAGCCCATCTAATGCTTTTATCTCAGCCATCATGTTCTTTGTTCAGGAGCCCATTGAGAAAGTATTAGAAAGATTAGGGAGTGTAGTTGAAGGACGTTCACAAAGCCAGACACTTTACCTCCCTAATTAAGAGAATTCTTCAAAATTGAGGGTTTGGGAGAACACAGTTCTTATACTTTGGCCCTTTTCAAAAACTTCATCTTCATAATTCTTCCCCAGATATCCTTATCACGAGGCCTCCAGTTTTTTTTTTTTTTTCCATGTTCCTATCTCCCAAAAGACATTAGCAATAATCAGTGATTGATTGTAGATCCTTAACTAATCTCACTAATCTCTCCTTCCAGGCAAAATACTTTAATGTATTATACACTGAGAGGATTTTCACTTTTTACTTTATTTCAGTATCACTGCAATTGAGTCTGTAATTCTACAGAAGCCAGCTTCTGGAGTTCATATATCATTCAAGGTTTTCTATAATTAAGGCTAAATTTCTTTTCTCTTCAGTCAACTTGTTAAAGAGAATAATTCTCAGTGAGGCTGAAACAGTGGATTGATAAAGAAGTGCAAGTTTCTTTTTGGGATTGCAGGATGAGAGTCATTGTACCTGTTTGTGATGTTATTACAGGGTTCTCAATAATAGCTGTTTTCCCTTTGCTAAGATATTCAGGGCCTTTGTTTTTGTTTTGTTTTTAAGATTTGAGAGAGAGAGAGAGTGCAAGAGAGCAAGAGAGAATGGAGGGGTAGGGGCAGAAGGAAAGGGAGAGAGAAACCCAGGCAGACTCCACACTGAGCACAGAGCCCTGTGCCCAGTGATCTCATGACCCCGAGATCTCAACCCAAACCAATGCCAAAAGTTGGATGCCCAACTGACTGCACCACCCAGATGTCCTTATTCAGGGCCTTTGAAACGATTCTCTGTGGGAATTGGGTGAAGAATTAGGACTATCATGGTGGTTCAAGTCAAGTCTCTGGGTACTACATAAGGTTGTGTTTGAAGTATACAAACCCCTTTTTTCAGTTTGTGAACTACTTCTTCTCATTGGTTCCAGAGACCTCCAGATCACTGAAGGGCCACTAAGACAAACTAATATCCCTGAACTAGTGCATTAAATCAGATCTAAAATTACATTCTGTTCTCCTGTCTATCTCCAAATATATTTACAACATGTTCCTCACACTTTAGCATGTGTATAGGTATATAATTCTCCTCTGGGGTTAGATTTTGTAATAGACTCTCTGCTATGCCAACATAAACCTCTAGTTATTGGTATGGAGGTAAGAGCATGCTACACAGTGACTTTGCCTTTCAGGGTACCATTACTCTTCAAAAAGGTAGATACAGCTTTAATAAATGGGTAAAACTGGATTTTTGGCTGATAAGGAAGGATCAGCTGAGGTTGAAGTAATCCAAGTCTCATGGTCCCTCCCTTATCTTCTGTTCCAGGGCTTGTCCTCACTCTCAGTCAACACCTTAACTCTTGCGTAAGTGATCTGAATTCAACAGCTTTGCATCTGGATCAAACTCTATAAGTTTATGTACTTTTTCAGCCCAATGGGTATAAGAATTGAGACGGTTTGTTGTTATTTGGTTTAGGTTTTTAGCACAATCAGAAAGCCCTGATTCCTAAATCAAAGATAAATGAGCACTGAGAAACAAGTCTACCATTATCCTTCTCATGCTATTGGGACACAAAGTAGAACTCTGATCCACAATCTGTAGCTGCCAATCTGGAAAGTCCAGTGACAACCTCTGTAGCAATTGGCCCCAGGCAGCCTGCACTCAATAACTGACAGCTTGCCCATTGCCCTCAGTTGGTACTTTATTCAATATAAAAACTGGTGATGTTAGGGGTTTTTGGAGGAGGTCTATTAATGAGTTTTTCTTTTTTTAATTTTTTATTAATATATAATGTATTATTAGCCCCAGGGGTACAGGCCTATGAATCGCCAGGTTTACACACTTCACAGCACTCACCATAGCACATACCCTATACCATAAATAAAATTTATTAATTTTTTAATTTAAATTCTAATACTGGTGATGTTTTAGTTTTTTGGTCACTGGATGTATAACAGATTTCCATCCCTAAACACTGACTGGATTTTCACTGCCATCAGCTCCAATTAGGTCAGATAATCTCAGATTGAATGATTATCTTTAAAGTCTATTTGCTTAGGACAACTGGGTGGTTCAGTCAATAAAGCATACTCTTCAGCTCAGGTCATGATCTCGGGGTCCTGGGATTGAACCCCATGTTGGGCCGAGTATGCTTCTCCTCTCTTTCTACCCCTCCCACCCACGCAGGCACACACTCTCTAAATAATAAAATCTTTTATTTTTTTTTTAGTCGAGTTGCCAACAATAATTTCTTTTTTTCTTTTTTAAGCTTTTATTTATTTGACAGAGAGAGAGAGAGAGATCACAAGAGGCAGAGAGGCAGACAGAGAAAGGGGGGAAGCAGACTCCCTGCTGAGTGGAGAGCCCAATGTAGGGCTCAATCCCAAGACCCTGAGATCATGACCTGAGCCAAAGGCAGAGGCTTACCCTACTGAGTCACTCGGGCACCCCAACAGAAATTTCTGTATAGTCAAGTTTCATCTTCTTCCAAAAAAATACTAGTCAGGGGACACCTGACTGTCTTCAGGGGATGGTTAAGTGTCTATCTTCGGCTCAGGTCATGATCCTAAGGTCCTGGGATCAAGTCCCGGATAGGGCTCTCTGCTCAGCAGGGAGCCTGCTTCTCCCTCTGCCTGCTGCTCTGCCTACTTGTGCTCTCCATCTCTCTGTCATAAATAAATAAAATCTTAAAAAAAAACACTAGTCAGTGAGGAAACCATTTCTGCTGCCATGGTTACCATCAGCAATGAACCCAAAATGCCATAGCAGTACCATTGCCTCCAGCAACTGTGGAAATCCAATGTCCTTGTAACTGCTGCTGTTTCCTGTCCCAAAAAGGACTCTCGGCAGCTCCTGTCTCTTCATCCGTCTGGCTCTTGATTTAACATCTAAGGCTGATGTCTGATTGGTAGAATCAGTTGTCTGCACATGCTCATGCTCAAGCTACAAGAGAAAAAAAAAAAATTCATAGCTGGAATTTTTAGCTTCTATAGGGTTAGAGTAGATTTGCTTTCCACACAGACTTCTAAGGTAGGAAATTTTCAAACATAAGAGCTCAAATGCCAGATAAATGAAAAAAGAGGATACATGTCTCTTATAGGGAGAAGGTTTTTTCCTTGTGTGGAGGAAGACACCCTGATTCCAAGGATCACATGAAGCAGATTTAGAATCAAGTCCCATTAGTAACATGAGGCTCTATACACCAGCTAACATTACCCTTAGGAAGAGAAAGAAATAGGTGTACAATTATTACTTTTTTAAACACGGCATATTTTTACTCTACCATGGTTATGGTTTAGTTACATCACTCAGAGTTTTCCCACATTGTTCATCATTTGAGGACAAAAATGGGATGTTCTGGCTCTTTTGCTTTTTTTAAAAAATTTTCAGAAAAGGGATATACATCTGATTTCAAGTGATTAATCTGGTATTTCTCTTTTTGTGTCTTTTTGCTCTTGTTTCTTCTGTTATTTCTGCAAGTAGGGCCTACTTTTAAAATTCATTGTCTCCACATTTTTTAAAAAACTTCATACTGCTTCCCTTTCAGTTATGAGAAAAGTCAATATTCTCCTAAGGAATATACAGTTATCATTGCTGCTGGGTGAGAGGGCCTGCCTTTCGTTTTTCTCACTGACAGACAACGCTCTTCATAAAGAAATCTTCCTCAGACATTTCTATTTCAGAACAAAGGACATGTGGGGAACATCTTACTCAAAGTATATTCTTCATTCAGGAAAAAAAATACATTGACTTCCTAGTTTCACCTCTCTGATACTTCCAGATTTTCCTTTAGTGCCATAAGGTTTGCTCTTGCAACTAACTATACGTACATCCAATTTCTTCATTACAATACCTTGCATTTATATAATGCTCCAGGTCACCACAGTTTCACAGGTAAACCAGCAGACATCCAATGAGATTAAATAACTTGCTCTAAACCTTGAAAACAGCATGTGGCAGAACCCAGAACCCAGATTCAAGTCCAGGTTTTCCAGCTCTGCAGCTCTGTGCTTCCTGGTGTACACAGGCCTGACATATGTACCTGCTCAGATTTTGTTGGAAACAAGATGAACCTGGCAATTAGATCGGAATGCATCAAAATATTTTATGGTTTTTAGATAACCTCTGGTTATACAAGCCTGGATAATTTAAATTCATTGATTAAAAAATTTTATTGATACTGAATTAAATGATAAATATCCAGATTTCCTGAAAATTCTAATTCACTGGCATCCCAAGTAATTTTTATTATTCAGAAAAGTTTTAGAAACACTCTTTTTAGCTAACCAACAACCAGGAAAACATGGCGCTTTGGTCCAATGAGAATAGGGTTGGAGGTCACAAGAGACTCCGTGCAAATTTTGTGCCATTTCATCTGGATCCTGATGAAAAGTGAAAATGTCAGTCAACTGGAAGGGTGTTCTTTTCCCTGGACAGCAGTCATTCCTATCTTGGTTGATTTGTAATGCTCTGAAAAATGGGATGACTTTTCTTCCATTTCATCTGTATCTCTTGGTATTCTAGAGACATGACCTACGTCCTATAAAACTATCACACTTGTGGCACTTCTATTGCTGCTAGCTCTGCACAACGCACATATTAGGGGTTGTATTAGTTTCCTAGGGCTGCCGCAAAGCATTCCTAAGTGCCATAAACCAAGTGGATAATAAAAACAGGAATTTATTCTCTTACAGTCCTGGAGGCCAGAGGTCCCAAACCAAGGTGTTAACTTCTCTGAAGCCTGTAGAGAAGGTTTCTTCCATGCCTCTTGGAGCTTCTAGTGGTTGCCAGCAAGCCACAGCCTTTGCGGCTGGTGGATGCAGAACTCCAGTCTCTGCCTCTGTCTTCACATGGCCTCTCCCTGGTGTGACCAAATTTCCCTCTTATTAAGGACACCTCATTTTAACTTGATTACATCTGTAAAAACTCTATTTCTAAATAAGATGACATTTGGAGGTCCTGGGGGGACATGAATTGCAGAGGTAGGGGGACACACCATTCCACCCAGTATTGGAGTTAAGTAATACTTATTCAGAGAAGGCATAAAATATCAGTCTCATGCTGTGGTCTGTGCTAAGAAGGAAATGTAGGAAATTACTTTGTAGGATGATCCCTCCCTCAGTGTCTGAGTTACAAACTGAACCAGTATCATTCACTTCAAATAGAGAATGTAAAGGTCTCTTCCCACACAATTCTTTTGTGTTCTTTCTTCACACTGTTACCACTATTTCTTTTTTTGTTTTGTTTTTAAGATTTTATTTATTTATTTGACAGAGACAGATCACAAGTAGGCAGAGAGGCAGGCAGAGGGAGAGGGGGAAGCAGGCTTCCTGCCGAGGAGAGAGCCTGATGCGGGGCTCGATCCCAGGACCCTGAGATCATGACCTGAGCCGAAGGCAGAGGCTTTAACCCACTGAGCCACCCAGGTGCCCATACCACTATTTCTGATCAAGCATTTCTATGACCTGGTTAACCAGATGCACACTTACAGTTTAAACAATTTTCCCTGCTCTGCTCTTCATATTTCTTTATCCTCTTGGAAGTGGTATTTTCCAGATAGGCAAGCCTTCCAGAAATCCAGTAAGATTTTTCAATTGCCAAGAATTGGGTAATGAATACAATTCCTGGGGAGCCCCCTCCCCAGGGCTTTTCCTAAAAGAATTCAGTTTATAAGATAAATCCTCCTCTATCACCTCTTCCACAAAGACATTATTCATGCAAACTCTGGTTCAAAAGTTCACAGGCATAGTCCGAAGAAGAAAAAGACACAAAGTTGTCTGCAAAGGGGCATGTTACTCTGTTTAGTTTGATGATTAGAAAGTGTGTTGTGCACATGTTTACAAGCACACACATGTGCTTGAGACCAGGTCATGTTCCCTCCCAAGATTCACACCTGTCTGGGCTTCTCTGGAAGGACAGCCTCTGCAAATGCTTCTGTCAGAGTGACTGAAGATTCTCCTGATAAAGGGGGCCAAAGCCCCATCAGGCAGGCCTTTGGTGTTGGGGACAATGGCAATTCAGAGTGAAAGATCTACTCCTGCCACTGGTCTGGGCTCTTCTCAGAATCGTGATAGAGGCAGAAGGTAGTAAGAAGATTAGATAGAACAACAGAAAAAAATGGTTCCCCAAAGTCCCTGTATCTTAATCAGTTTGGGCTACTATAACGGAATACCACAGACTTTTACTGTAAATGACAGAAATTTATTTCTCACAGCTCTAGATCAGGGTGCCAGTATGGTCAGATTCTAGTGAGAGCGCTCTTCTGGGTTGCAGACTACTATTTATCCCATTCATGAGGGCTCCACCTTCATAACTTAATCACCTCCCCAATTGGAACCCCACTTTCATATGTCAATTAGGTTTCAACATATGAATGGGGGTGTGACACAAACATACCCTATAAGGTATGAGAGCATACATAGAACACTGGTTTGGAAGCACCTCCCTAAAGCTGAGAACAGTAAAGGGGCTCTGGTAAATCAGCGGCACCTGTGAGAGACCTACCAAACTGGTGTGTGTGTCTGTGTGTATTTGTCTCACTTAAAGTATTTACTTGTCTCCTGTGTAGCAGTTAGAAAGCATCTGATAGCAAAAAAACCTAATTGTCCTAATGTCTGACACATGGTATCTACCAAGCCATCCTTAAATGAGAGCTAACTACTAAGTGCCACTCAAAATAGGATTTGCAGACAAGTACCAGTTCATGAACTGTCTGTTACAAGTCCATCGTCAAATAGTCACACAAATCAAGGGTGTCTAGATGCTCTGAGTGCAAGTTGACTGTGTGACAATGTCAAAGCACAAGATCAATGGATTTAGCTCATGCAACAGGGTGAAGACCAAAAGTATTCATCCTCAAAGAATTAGGAAAAAAGTGGCTACTCATGTTCTCAGAAGCACTGATAGAAGCCACAGGTCATTAACTGGAGGAATGTGGATTCACAGTTCATTTTGTGGATCAGAGCTCTTTCCAGCCTTTTCCACTGCTACCCACCAATTTTAACTAGGAGTCCTCCTGCTTATCCCCTGAGAGTCACAAAATGACTTCTAGAGTTGGAGCCTTCACATCCTTAGAGCAAAATCCCCACAAAAGAAGGAAGGGATGAACAAAGTTTCTACTTCCTAAGGCTCTCTTTTTGCATTTAGGAAGAAAATCCTCCTTGGAATACTAGAAAATGTACCTTTGTATTGTTTAACTACAGAGGACACAGGAATACTGAATTTCTAGCACAGAGAAATGGGATTACAATGATGGCGTTAGGCTAATTATAATATGGACTCTGAATCTGACGGAGTGTCTGCCCTTCCCTGAGATCAAAGGACTTCCTTCTACTGCTGAACTAGTTATCTTGCTATCTGAGAGGAGGAGGAATTGGTTACTGAATGACAATAAACAATTTCTGGGAACCTCCATTAAGATAAGGGCTCCATGAAAGTAAGCCTGGCTAAGCCCAGTGCTCAGCAGATGCCTGGTTTATCCTAAGTTGGCTTGAGTGAGCTCCACAGTAAACTGGACTCATCTGAGGAAAGAATCAGTGAGCTTGTATATGGGTCAACACAGACTTCTCAAACTGAAAATCTAGAAGAAAATAATAGTAAGAAGAAGAATAACAAAAAGTGCCATAGTATGGGCATACCAGATGAAGACTTAGGAAAACGAGAACAATCCCCATCAAAATACCAATAGCATTTTTCACAGAACTGAAACAAATAATCCTAAAGTGTGTATGGAACCACAGAAGAACTCTTCAAGAAAGAACAGAATTGGAGGTTATCACAATCCCAGGTTTTAAGATATACTACAACTCTGTAGTAATTACAGAATTATGGTACCGCACACAGATCAACGGATGGACAGAGAACTAAGAAATAAACTCACACTTAAGTTGTCAGTTAATCTACAAAAAGGAGGCAAGAACATACAATGGGGAAAAGACAGTCTCTTCAATAAATGGGTTAGGAAAACTGGACAGCCATATGCAAAAGAATGAAACTGGACCACTTTCTTATCCCATACATAAAAATAAACTCAAAATGGACTAAAAACCTAAATATAAGGCCTTAAACCATAAAATTCCTAAAAGAAAACATAGGTAGTAAATGCTTGGACATTGGCTTTAGCAATATTTCTCTGGATCATCTCCTTAGGCAAGAAAAACAAAATCAAAAAGCAGCTATTGAGACTATATACCAAATAAAAAGGAGTTTGCAGTGAAGGAAACCATCAACAAAACAAAAAGGCAACCTTTCAAGTGGGAAAAGATATTTTCAAATGATATATTCAATAAGGAGTTGGTATCCAAAATAAATGAAGAACTAATCCAACTCAACCCCAAAAAAGAACAATCTGATTTTTTAAAATGGTCAGGGGATCTAAATAGACAATTTCCCAAAGAAGGCACACAAATGGTAACATATGAAAAGATGCTTAACATTATTAACCAGGGAAATGCATATCAAAACCAAAATCAGATATTACCTCACACCTGTCCAAATGGTTTGTATAAAAAAACACAAGAAACAGCAAGCATTAGGCATGTAGAGAAAAGGGAACCCTCACCCACTATTGGTAAAAATGTAAATTGGTGCAGCCACTATGGAAAATAGAGTGGAGATTAAACATAGAAAATCATGAGCAAGTAACTTCATTTTTGGGTATTTGCCCAAAGAAAACAAAAACACTATTTTGCAAAGATACACACCCACCTATGTTTATTGCAGCATTGTTTACAATAGCCAAGATACTAAGCAACCCAAGTATCTGTCAACAGGTGAATGGATAAAAAAAAGTGGTGTGTACACACACACACACACAGAGGAGTATTACTCAGACCATAAAAAAGAATGAGAGGTTGCCATTTACAACAACATCGATGGACCTAGAGGGTTTTATGGTAAGTGAAGTTAGTTGGGCAAAGAAAGCAAATACCCACGATTTCAATTACATATAGACTCTAAAAAATAAACAAAACAGAAACAGACTCACAAATGCAGAGAATACACTGGTGGTTGCCAAAGGGGAGGGGAGTGGGTGAAACAGGTGAAGGGAGTTAAAAGGTACAAAATTCCAGTTACAAAATAAATAAGCCACAGGGATGAAAAGTACAACATTGGCAAGACAGTTAATAATATTATAATAACATCGTATGGTGACAGATGATACACTTATGATGGTAATACATTTCATAATGTATATAATTGCTTAATCACTATGTTGTATACCTGAAGCTAATATAATATTGTATGTCAAGTAGCATTTCCAACGACAAAGAGAAAAGAGAGCAAAAACATGTTTAAAGAAATAAAAGTCAGAATTTCTGACCAGTAAACCACAGATCCAGGAAGCTCAGAGTAATCACACACACACAAAACAAAAAGCCCTGCACCTAGACTTCTTCTCCTCAAACTGCGGAAGACCAAAGACAAAGGGACAATCTTTCAAGAGCCCTGGTGCTAATGGGGGTGGCGTGGAGGACTTACCTGTAGAGAAGCTGTGGTAAGAATTACAGCGGCCTTCTCCAGGAAACCGCGCAAGCATTTTTCTCTCTTTCCCAAGGAGGATCTATGAAGTCTGGATAGGGCCAGCCTGGTCTGGGTGGATGGAGCACAGGGTTTCCCAGCAAGGCAAACTGGCCACAGCTGGAGCCGGCAGTTTGTGCTGTGTGGCTTCTGGTGTGTGGGGAGAGTAAATTTGGAGGGGTAGGGGGAGAATGATGGCTCAGAGGGCGGGAAAATCAGGTCCAGGCTTCCGCAGCTGCACCTGTTCTTGCTGAAGGAAGTCTGATGGGGCAGGATCTCGGGGTGGCAGGGAAATTCCTGGGATGACGGGCACTACCTAGGTGCCCTGGGTTCCTTGGGTGCGGGAGGTAGCTGACCTCACACTCTTCCACAAGGACTTTGGCCCAGACCACATCAAAGAAACCCCAATCCTTGCCAAAGCTTCGTCCTCCGTGCCCGCAGGGCGCCGCACTCCATGGGCCTGGCCAGGTGCAGAGGAACACAGCTTCCCACCGCTCCACCGTGGATGTAAACAGACCGTGCTCAAGTAACAAATCCGCGGCCTTCCAGAAGGCACAACGCCCCAGGGCGGCCAAACTGTCCTGGAGTGGGGAAGCGCAGGGCCCCAAGCCCACCTGCGGAGATCCAAGCTACAGCAACCTAAACCTACCGTCCCACTGCATGGTCTCAGTGCCAGTTGCTCCTCTTAACAGCTGCAAGGTGTCCCTGGAGATTTAGAGTGTGGAATCCTAGATGAGGTCCAGCAACAGAAATGACTTTAGGAAAAAGCTCAGTTTTGATCTGAACGTTAGTTGATAAACCTGTCAATAATGACTCATTATGTGACAGATGTACCACATGAATGTCAGATGTTAATAGTAAGAGAAACTGAGCAAAGGGTATATGGGAACTCCCTGTATTATTTTTGCAATAATTCTGTTAATCTGAAACTGTTCTAAAATAAAAGCTTAATTTAAAAGATTTCTCGCCAGGGGCGCCTGGGTGTCTCAGAGGTTAAGCCTCTGCCTTCCGCTCAGATCATGGTGTCAGGGTTCTGGGATCGAGTGGCACATCGGGCTCTCTGCTCAGCAGGGAGACTGCTTCCCTCTCTCTGCCTCCCTCTCTGCCTACTAGTGATCTCTGTCAAATGAATAAATAAATAAATCTTAAAAAAAAAATTCTCCCTGATATTTAAGTGAGTTGCAAAAGTAAAGGATAACCAAAAAATCACATTAGTAATATATGTTTCTTATATGGATATCAAACTTTCTCTGAGCATTTTTTAACAATTGATTTTTAGTGTTATTTCACATGCACGTTAACAAGTGGCTTAAACACGTGGTATTTCAGGGCTGTGCCATTCCATTAGGTGTGCCATACATGTCTCAAAAGGAAACTTCTCTGTGAGAGCCACCATTAGAATATTCTGTACCAAGCCTGTTCTCTCCTTATAGAATGTTTCTGGAGGCTGGGATATTGGCTGAATTTTACCTCATGATTTTTTAATTCCTAACTTCTTAGGCAACTTCTAGATTTCTCTTAATAAATGATAAATGGCTTGGCTTTTGGATATTACACATCTTTCTCTTCTTTTTTAAACATATTTAATCAGTAAAGAACTATATTTCATTTATTACCTACTAATGGAAACATGACAATTCAACCAATTCTCAAATATAAAGATATTGTTAAATAGTTTTTTATTTCTTCTCTCTGTCTCCCAATTTCAGATATTTGTGACAACAATGATGCCTACTTAAAGAATGACAATAGGGGTGCCTGGGTGTCTCAGTAGGTTAAAGCCTCTGCCTTTGGCTCAGGTCATGATCTCAGGGTCCTGGGATGGAGCCCCACATCGGGCTCTCTGCTCACAAGGGAGCCTGCTTCTTCTTCTCTCTCTGCCTGCCTCTCTGCCTACTTGTGATCTCTGTCTGTCAAATAAATAAATAAAATCTTTAAAAAAAACAAAAAAAGAATGACAATAGATTGGAGTCGCCTGAAAAGCACACATGCTCCATGATAGTTAAATAAGTCATTTCAAGGGGCGCCTGGGTGGCTCAGTGGGTTAAGCCGCTGCCTTCGGCTCAGGTCATGATCTCAGTGTCCTGGGATCGAGTCCCACATCGGGCTCTCTGCTCAGCAGGGAGCCTGCTTCCCTCTCTCTCTCTCTCTCTCTCTGCCTGCCTCTCCATCTACTTGTGATTTCTCTCTGTCAAATAAATAAATAAAATCTTTAAAAAAAAATAAGTCATTTCAAGTCTTCCTGATGAAAATTAAAATATTTGGATAACCTTCAAAATATCTAACTTAAACAATTTCAGGCATCAAAAGTATTTAGGGACATCCCATCTAACTCTCTATTTAACAGTACCAGCATTAAGCAATATGGATATCTGGGTTGCGTAAATAAACTCAGAGATAATAGTCACTAACTCTCAACATAGAGATAACATAAATGTGGTTCCATGTCATAAAACTTGCATCTTCTTTTATGATGACACCAACAAGTAGTCTATGGTATTTATCATTACTGAAAATTTCTAAATCTCCATTTGTGGAGCCCCAGTACCTGAGGTTACAATCTGTCTTGTTAACAACCCTGATAAAAACCATACACCCAATAGCCCTTCCAGAGATAATTTGACAAACTGATCTATGCCGTTTTGCCATGACTCATTGCAAAGAAATTTTCATTTTAATGACAGCTCTTGGAAATATTTCAGAGGAATGAGTCTAATGGCAGGAAATCCATGAAAATTATCTGTGGAGGTGTTTTGGAGCAGGTTGAACTTTTAGAACATTTCAAAGCTTCTATCCTGTCCAGACCAGACGTAGGGTTCACAGATTTGTGATACATATACATCTTATCTTTATTTCTTATGGTGATTTCATTGTCTTTAACTGGGAGAAATGGAAATGAGAATTCTTATGATTACAGAGCCAGAGACAAATGGTCTTGAGCAATACTATCCAATATAAATATAAGCTACGTATGAAATTTAAAATTTTCTAGGAGTCACATTAAAAAATGTGAAACAGAAGAGGTGAAATTAATTTTAATAATATGCTTTATTGGACCCAATATATCTGTAATATTATTTCAAAATATAACAAACATTTTAAAACTATCAAGATATTTTAATTCTTTTTCCTACTGTCTTTGTTTTATTTATTCAGTTATTTATTTATTTTTTTAATTTTTTTTTATATATTTATTTATTTATCAGACAGAGAGGGGGAGAGAGCGAGGACAGGCAGAAAGAATGGCAGGCAGAGGCAGAGGGAGAAGCAGGCTCCCTGCCGAGCAAGGAGCCCGATGTGGGACTCGATCCCAGGACACTGGGATCAAGACCCAAGCCGAAGGCAGCTGCTTAACCAACTGAGCCACCCAAGCATCCCCAGTTATTTATTTTTTATTTTATTGTTTCAATGTCCCAAGATTCATTGTTTATACACCACAGCCAGTGCTTCATGCAACACGTGCCCTCCTTAATACCCATCACCAGGCTTACCCATCCTCCCACCCCCCTCCCTTCCAAAACCCTCAGTTTGTTTCTCAGAGTCCACAATGTCTCATGGTTCATCTCCTCCTCTGATTTACCCCAATTCACTCTTCCTTTCCTTCCTATTGTCTTTGAAATCTATATGTATTTTACACATATAGTACATCTTGATTTGGACTAGCCATATTTCAAATGCTCAATAACCACATATATCTAGCAGCTACCACCTTGGACATCGTAGTATAGATACAGTGGTGATTAAGAAGAGGGATCTGGGGAGGAGTCAAGATGGCGGAGAAGTAGCAGGCTGAGACTACTTCAGCTAGCAGGAGATCAGCTAGATAGCTTATCTAAAGATTGCAAACACCTACAAATCCATCGGCAGATTGAAGAGAAGAAGAACAGCAATTCTGGAAACAGAAAAACAACCACTCTGAAAGGTAGGACTGGCGGAGAAGTGAATCCAAAGTGACGGAAAGATAGACCCCGGGAGGAGGGGCCGGCTCCTGGCAAGCAGCAAAGCAACGGAGCACAAAATCAGGACTTTTAAAACTCTGTTCCGCTGAGAGACATCGCTCCAGAGGCTAAACCGGGGCGAAGCCCACACGGGGTCAGTGTGGCCTCAGGTCCCATAGGGTCACAGAAGGATCGAGGGTGTCTGAGTGTCGCAGAGCTTGCGGGTATTGGAACGGGAAAACTGGCTACAGAGACAGAGCCAACAGTAAGCTCACAGCTCTGTGTTACCTTGAACCAGCCACAACTCGGTGAGCTCGGAGCGGGGCCAGAGGTCAGGCAGATGGGAGTAACTGGGCGCTGTTCTCTGAGGGTGCACTGAGGAGTGGGGCCCTGGGCTCTCGGCTCCTCCGGGCCACAGACCAGGAGGCCGCCATTTGTATTCCCGTCCTCCAGAACTCTATAGAAAGTGCTCAGGGAACAAAGCTCCTGAAAGCAAACCCGAACGGATTACTCAGCCCGGCCCCTGGTAAGGGCGGTGCAATTCCGCCTGGGGCAAAGACACTTGAGAATCACTACACCAGGCCCCTCTCCCAGAAGATCAAGAAGAAATCAAGCCAAGACCAAGTTCAACTACCAAGGGGTGCGGTTTCAATACCAAGGAGAGCAGCAGAATTCCAGAGGAGGAGAAAGCAAAGCACGAAACTCACGGCCTTCTCCCTGTGATTTTTTTTTTAGTCTTGCAGTTAATATAATTTTTTTTCTTTTTCATTTTTTTTTCTCACCTTTGGGTAAAATTTTTTTTTAACTTTTACCCTTTACGTTTTTTTGTTTTTTAACTAGTTTATCTAATATATATATATATTTTCTTTTTTATATTTTCTTTATTCGTTTTCTTTTTTTAAATTCTTTTCTTTTCTTTTCTTTTCCTTCTTTTTTCTTTCTTCCTTTTTGAACCTCTTTTTATACCCTTTCTCCCCCCTCACTATTTGGAATCTCTTCTAATTTGGTTAAAGCATATTTTCCTGGGGTTGTTGCCACCCTTTTAGTATTTTACTTGCTCCTTCATATACTCTTATCTGGACAAAATGACAAGACGGAAAAATTCAACACCAAAAAAAGAACAAGAGGCAATACCGAAGGCTAGGGACCTAATCAATACAGACATTGGTAATATGTCAGATCTAGAGTTCAGAATGACAATTCTCAAGGTTCTAGCCGGGCTCGAAAAAGGCATGGAAGTTATTAGAGAAACCCTCTCGAGAGATATAAAAGCCCTTTCTGGAGAAATAAAAGAACTAAAATCTAACCAAGTTGAAATCAAAAAAGCTATTAATGAGGTGCAATCAAAAATGGAGGCTCTCACTGCTAGGATAAATGAGGCAGAAGAAAGAATTAGTGATATAGAAGACCAAATGACAGAGAATAAAGAAGCTGAGCAAAAGAGGGACAAACAGCTACTGATCCACGAGGGGAGAATTCGAGAGATAAGTGACACCATAAGACGAAACAACATTAGAATAATTGGGATTCCAGAAGAAGAAGAAGAAAGAGAGAGGGGAGCAGAAGGTATACTGGAGAGAATTATTGGGGAGAATTTCCCCAATATGGCAAAGGGAACGAGCATCAAAATTCAGGAGGTTCAGCGAACGCCCCTCAAAATCAATAAGAATAGGCCCACACCCCGTCACCTAATAGTAAAATTTACAAGTCTCAGTGACAAAGAGAAAATCCTGAAAGCAGCCCGGGTAAAGAAGTCTGTAATATACAATGGTAAAAATATTAGATTGGCAGCTGACTTATCCACAGAGACCTGGCAGGCCAGAAAGAGCTGGCATGATATTTTCAGAGCACTAAACGAGAAAAACATGCAGCCAAGAATACTATATCCAGCTAGGCTATCATTGAAAATAGAAGGAGACATTAAAAGCTTCCAGGACAAACAAAAACTGAATTTGCAAATACCAAACCAGCTCTACAGGAAATATTGAAAGGAGTCCTCTAAGCAAAGAGAGAGCCTATAAGTGGTAGATCGGAAAGGAACAGAGACCATATACAGTAACAGTCACCTTACAGGCAATACAATGGCACTAAATTCATATCTTTCAATAGTTACCCTGAATGTTAATGGGCTAAATGCCACTGTCAAAAGACACAGGGTATCAGAATGGATAAAAAAACAAAACACATCTATATGTTGCCTCCAAGAAACTCATTTTAAGCCTGAAGACACCTCCAGATTTAAAGTGAGGGAGTGGAAAAGAATTTACCATGCTAAGGGATATCAGAAGAAAGCAGGAGGGGCAATCCTTACATCAGATCAATTAGATTTTAAGCCAAAGACTATAATAAGAGATGAGGAAGGACACTATATCATACTCAAAGGGTCTGTCCAACAAAAAGTTCTAACAATTTTAAATATCTATGCCCCCAACGTGGGAGCAGCCAACTATATAAACCAATTAATAACAAAATCAAAGAAACACATCAACAATAATACAATCATAGTAGGGGACTTTAACACTCCCCTCACTGAAATGGACAGATCATCCAAGCAAAAGATCAGCAAGGAAATAAAGGCCTTAAACGACACACTGGACCAGATGCACATCACAGATATATTCAGAACATTTCATCCCAAAGCAACAGAATACACATTCTTCTCTAGTGCACATGGAACATTCTCCAGAATAGATCACATCTTCGGTCCTAAATCAGGACTCAATCGGTATCAAAAGATTGGGATCATTCCCTGCATATTTTCAGACCACAATGCTCTGAAACTAGAACTCAACCACAAAAAGAAGTTTGGAAAGAACCCAAATACATGGAGACTAAACAGCATCCTTCTAAAGAATGAATGGGTCAACCGGGAAATTAAAGAAGAATTGAAAAAAATCATGGAAACAAAAACAATGAAAATACAACAGTTCAAAATCTGTGGGACACAACAAAGGCAGCCCTGAGAGGAAAATATATAGCGGTACAAGCCTTTCTCAGGAAACAAGAAAGGTCTCAGGTACACAACCTAACCCTACACCTAAAGGAGCTGGAGAAAGAACAAGAAAGAAACCCTAAGCCCAGCTGGAGAAGAGAAATCATAAAGATCAGAGCGGAAAGCAATGAAATAGAAACCAAAAAACCAATAGAACAAATCAACGAAACTAGGAGCTGGTTCTTTGAAAGAATTAATAAAATTGATAAACCCCTGGCCAGACTTATCAAAAAGAAAAGAGAAAGGACCCACATAAATAAAATCATGAATGAAAGAGAAGAGATCACAACTAACACCAAAGAAATACAAACTATTATAAGAACATACTATGAGCAACTCTATGCCAATAAATTTGACAATCTGGAAGAAATGGATGCATTCCTAGAAACATATAAACTACCACAACTGAACCAGGAAGAAATAGAAAGCCTGAACAGACCCATAACCAGTAAGGAGATTGAAACAGTCATTAAAAATCTCCAAACAAACAAAAGCCCAGGGCCAGACGGCTTCCCGGGGGAATTCTACCAAACATTTAAAGAAGAACTAATTCCTATTCTCCTGAAACTGTTCCAAAAAATAGAAATGGAAGGAAAACTTCCAAACTCATTTTATGAGGCCAGCATCACCTTGATCCCAAAACCAGACAAGGATCCCACCAAAAAAGAGAGCTATAGACCAATATCCTTGATGAACACAGATGCGAAAATACTCAACAAAATACTAGCCAATAGGATTCAACAGTACATTAAAAGGATTATTCACCACGACCAAGTGGGATTTATTCCAGGGCTGCAAGGTTGGTTCAACATCCGCAAATCAGTCAATGTGATACAACACATCAATAAAAGTAAGAACAAGAACCATATGATACTCTCAATAGATGCTGAAAAAGCATTTGACAAAGTACAGCATCCCTTCCTGATCAAAACTCTTCAAAGTGTAGGGATAGAGGGCACATACCTCAATATCATCAAAGCCATCTATGAAAAACCCACCGCAAATATCATTCTCAATGGAGAAAAACTGAAAGCTTTTCCGCTAAGGTCAGGAACACGGCAGGGATGTCCATTATCACCACTGCTATTCAACATAGTACTAGAGGTCCTAGCCTCAGCAATCAGACAACAAAAGGAAATTAAAGGCATCCAAATCGGCAAAGAAGAAGTCAAATTATCACTCTTCGCAGATGATATGATACTATATGTGGAAAACCCAAAAGAATGCACTCCAAAACTGCTAGAACTTATACAGGAATTCAGTAAAGTGTCAGGATATAAAATCAATGCACAGAAATCAGTTGCATTTCTCTACACCAACAGCAAGACAGAAGAAAGAGATATTAAGGAGTCAATCCCATTTACAATTGCATCCAAAACCATAAGATACCTAGGAATAAACCTAACCAAAGAGACACAGAATCTATACTCAGAAAACTATAAAGTACTCATGAAAGAAATT
>NC_081571.1:13501183-13535108 GCF_022355385.1 Mustela nigripes
GAGGAAGACACAAAGAAATGGAAAAATGTTCCATGCTCCTGGATTGGAAGAATAAATATTGTGAAAATGTCTATGCTACCTAAAGCAATCTACACATTTAATGCAATTCCTATCAAAGTACCATCCAT
Organism: Mustela nigripes; assembly: GCF_022355385.1. NCBI lineage: Eukaryota > Metazoa > Chordata > Mammalia > Carnivora > Mustelidae > Mustela > Mustela nigripes. The sequence continues at coordinate 13,501,312 of NC_081571.1, forward strand.
CTTTTTCAAAGAAATGGAACAAATAATTCTAAAATTTATATGGAACCAGAAAAGACCTCGAATAGCCAAAGGGATATTGAAAAAGAAAGCCAACGTTGGTGGCATCACAATTCCGGACTTCAGGCTCTATTACAAAGCTGTCATCATCAAGACAGCATGGTACTGGCACAAAAACAGACACATAGATCAATGGAACAGAATAGAGAGCCCAGAAATAGACCCTCAAATCTATGGTCAACTAATCTTCGACAAAGCAGGAAAGAATGTCCAATGGAAAAAAGACAGCCTTTTCAATAAATGGTGCTGGGAAAATTGGACAGCCACATGCAGAAAAATGAAATTGGACCATTTCCTTACACCACACACAAAAATAGACTCAAAATGGATGAAGGACCTCAATGTACGAAAGGAATCCATCAAAATCCTTGAGGAGAACACGGGCAGCAACCTCTTCGACCTCTGCCGCAGCAACATCTTCCTAGGAACAACGCAAAAGGCAAGGGAAGCAAGGGCAAAAATGAACTATTGGGATTTCATCAAGATCAAAAGCTTTTGCACAGCAAAGGAAACAGTTAACAAAATCAAAAGACAACTGACAGAATGGGAGAAGATATTTGCAAACGACATATCAGATAAAGGACTAGTGTCCAGAATCTATAAAGAACTTAGCAAACTCAACACCCAAAGAACAAATAATCCAATCAAGAAATGGGCAGAAGACATGAACAGACATTTCTGCAAAGAAGACATCCAGATGGCCAACAGACACATGAAAAAGTGCTCCATATCACTCGGCATCAGGGAAATACAAATCAAAACCACAATGAGATATCACCTCACACCAGTCAGAATGGCTAAAATCAACAAGTCAGGAAATGACAGATGCTGGCGAGGATGCGGAGAAAGGGGAACCCTCCTACACTGTTGGTGGGAATGCAAGCTGGTGCAGCCACTCTGGAAAACAGCATGGAGGTTCCTCAAAATGTTGAAAATAGAACTGCCCTATGACCCAGCAATTGCACTATTGGGTATTTACCCTAAAGATACAAATGTAGTGATCCAAAGGGACACATGCACCCGAATGTTTATAGCAGCAATGTCCACAATAGCCAAACTATGGAAAGAACCTAGATGTCCATCAACAGATGAATGGATCAAGAAGATGTGGTATATATACACAATGGAATACTATGCAGCCATCAAAAGAAATGAAATCTTGCCATTTGCGACAACATGGATGGAACTAGAGCGTATCATGCTTAGCGAAATAAGTCAAGCAGAGAAAGACAACTATCATATGATCTCCCTGATATGAGGAAGTGGTGATGAAACATGGGGACTTAAGTGGGTAGAAGAAGAATCAATGAAACAAGATGGAATTGGGAGGGAGACAAACCATAAGTGACCCTTAATCTCACAAAACAAACTGAGGGTTGCCGGGGGGAGGGGGGTTGGGAGAAGGGGGTGTTATTATGGACATTGGGGAGGGTATGTGCTTTGATGAGTGCTGTGAAGTGTGTAAACCTGGTGATTCACAGACCTGTACCCCTGGGGATAAAAATAAAAAAAAATTTTTTATAAAAAATAAAAAATTAAAAAAAAAAAAAAAAGAAGAGGGAGCTGGGCTTCAGATGGTTTAAGAGTTGGAACCAGCATAATATAATGAGAAAAAGGTTGATTTTGTTTACCAAAATTCAAATTCCAGCATCCCTAATTAAATAAGAACCTTTAGAAAAATTGCCTTAAGTGTCTCTAAGTCTGTTTGCATGTTTGTCAAGTATAGATAATGTTACTTCATGGGTCTACAGAAAGATCAAATGAGATGAAGTGCATAATTCTTTGGCCACCCTGTAGATAGTCATTAAACTTGTCTTGAATCCTTTAGAGGGAATATGTCCTGTAAATTTATTAATTCAACAGTATATATTTATTGAGTGACTGCTGTTTCATATCAGTGAACAAAACAGACAAACATACTTAGAAAGTAGAGGAAAACTGACAACTAAAAATAAAGATGTTGTTATATGTTGGAAAAGTGATAAATGCTATAGGAAAAATAAAACCAAGGAAAGTTAAGAGGAACCAGGTATGGAGACAATCTGGCATACTTTTAAATAAAGTGGACAGACTAATGGAGGAAGACGCATCTGAGCAAAGATGTATAGGAGGTGGAAGGGTTGGCCATCATATTTCTTCAGGACACGCATGCAGACGGTTTGTCATGCTGGGACAAACACCCTGACGTAGGTTATGCCTGGTGTGTTTGAGGAACCACAGGGAGAAGAGTATGGCTGGAGTGCAGGGAGTGAAGGTGAAGTGATAAGAGATAAAGTCAGAAAGGTGATCATATGGGTCCTAGTAAGCCATTGGAAGAATTCAGGTTCTCACTTGGACTGAGACAGCAAGATTTTAAGCTGCAAGATTTTAAGCGGGTACCAGTAGGTTCTCCCATCCTCTTTAAAAGCATCACACTGACATCTGGTTTGAGAACAGGCTGTGGGTGGTGAGTGTTGGGTTTGTTATCAAAGGAACGAGACTGAGGCAAAGTGAGTTATGCAAAGCCTTATTCTATGCCAACCATTGGAAGTTAGACTGACCGGCTAGGGGAACGAGGCTGAGATAAAGTGAAGGTTATGTAAAGCTTTATTCTGTGCCAAGCATTAGAAGTCAGACTGACTGGCCAGGGCCGCCTCCAAAGAGAGCGACCCCACCTTGGTCTTACCGGTTAGTTTTATAGGGCGCAACCGCAGACCTCTACGTATGTGGCTTTGGCTGATTGGATGTCTCCTACCTGTGTGTTTTAGTAACAGTTACCTAGAAGAATACCAAACATCAAATACCAATCACCAAACAGTAGAAACTATTTTCGTTATAAACCACATGGAATCATGTGTTTCTCTAAAATATAGGATGTGATATAACACTATATAACATGCTTATGCTTTAAGTCTTTCCAGAGACCTATCCTTCCAAAAGCCATCTTCCCCACCACCACTAGAAGAATTTTCTAAAACTTGCTTATATTTAGAGTATTTCCAGAGACCTGTTTTGAAAATTTTGTACAAAATTTTCACATCTTTTAAGTTAATGCAACGAAGCCAGAATGCAAGGCATGCTGTCATGGAAGGGGCTGTCATGGGAGCTAGAGCCTTGAAAAGAAAGAGAAACTCCAGGAATCCAGAAGATCCAACAGGAAGCAAACCAATATACAGCTAGATTCCCTCTGGGAAGCAGGTGGAACAGACAATACTATAATTGTTACTGACATGAAGAACACCCTATTAGGGTAGCAGCTGAGGGTTCCTTGCCAACTCCACAGACCACTGGCATCTGCTGGTAGCCCCACATGTGGCCTGGTTAGAGTCCTTTGAGTCTAGTGGAGTTGACCATCTATATTCAAGTGACCAAAACTCAGTGTTCAGATGGAACTGTGTCCAGGGCAGGATTTGTATGTTTGTTTTGTTTTGTTTTGTTTTTAATAACCAGAATAAGACAAGGTGAGGAAGGCAGGTATCTAATTCTATTGTTCTATGATTCAGAGACCTGTTTGTTCAATATGGGATACAATCTTTTCAAAAGAAGAATTGGAGGCTAAAATAGCTTAAGAATGTTAAACTGATGTTAAATCAAGGGAAAAATGTACATTTATAAGAAAAGTACAAGCTGAGTTTCCATGATAAAGATAAAAAGTTCAAGTTGCTGATGTCATTGAAGAGGAAAATGTGTATAAAAGTATATAATGAGGCAGATTTTAAAATAGAGACAAATGTGCTTTTGTTTCATCAAGTATCCAAAAAGCCAAGATAATCTGAAAAACAAACCTTAAAAGATGTAGTCAGTTACGTGTCCCTCAAGAGAGAATGTACTGAAATGTCTATTTCCAGCTACATAATTTCTTTTCCATAAGAGTAACAGTGCAATCACAAATCTTTAGAGTATGCATAAATGAATAAACAGAGGAATGGGTGAATACAGAACTGTTCAATAAAGCAGAAGGAGAAGTTAGAAAAATGAGATAAAGTAAGGAAAAACTTAAGTGTATAGTGTGTTGATATAGTAGTGAGAAAAGAAAAGCAACAACAAAATCCTCTGCTCTCAGAAGACTATATCTTATAGAAGACTGTATCTTATTGTTTCAGGAAAAAAAAAAAAAAACAAATGCAGCAAAGCAAAAGCACAAAGCTTCTGGACAGTGTGAATAGCAAAAATGGTTGAGTACTTTTGTTTCGTTTTTTCTTTGGTTTTTATGCGGGAGGGATGGGTATTATTACTGCTGGTGTCCCTCCAGTTAAGGAAACTTTTAAGCAAATATCCTTTCTTATGGAACCAATTAATTTGGAGATAGATCTATTGCAAGAATATTACCCCCAAAATTCATCCTTTAATTTGCAAACTTTTTTTTTTTTTTTTAAGCCCAACTGTTCCACCAAGTGGGAAATAATTGAACTGGAGAAAATGGCTGAAATGCAAGTGACTTCTCTACCACTTTGGGGGGTGAAAAATATAAAGTTGAGTTCAGTTTTCAGCCAGTGACAATAGCTGAATATAATGACCATGCTCCATAGTGTCACCTAGTGGTCTTGAGGGACAGGATCTAGAACCCAGGCATATACTAGAAAGATGTACAGTTGACTTCAGAAGCCAACCATTCCAGAAAACAGCCTTCCCTTTTGATTGGGGAAGGTTTGAACAGGATGCCTAGCTGACACGAGAGCTCTGTGATGAGGCTGAAACTCTCAAATGACTCCTACACTATGTGTTTCACAAGATTGACCTGAGTTATTTTTACAAGACTAAAACCAAGGCTTTGAAATCAGTTTCCACATATCTGATGTGAAACCCCCCAGTCTGGCATTTTTGAGATTTCTGTCTGAGAACCAGATAGAGAAAATATGATACAAATAAATGTACGGTTTTATGCAGGCATCATTTCCAAGTACACAAATCACCTCATTCTCGTGTTACACTCTCCTATATTGGTGTAACAATAAAGGCAGAGAACTAGTAGGTTCTAGTCTCCTATATTGGTTTGTTACTTGATTGCAAGGTCATGGTCCTCACTGACAGGAACATGCCATTTAACACTGTCCCTTGTTTCCAGGATCATTGCGACTGACTTACCTACTTGTGGCCTTATCCCCACACTGTTGCCAGCACACCTCCTAGAGTGCAAATGTAATATTGTCTTGTTCCCTTCCTTAAACCCTTTATGGAGTTCTCTTTGCCCTCTTCATAAAGTTCAAATTCTTTAAGGGACATGCAGGGGCCCTCAAGACTCAACCTTTCCTCCTCGATCTCCAAGGCCGGCCGGACTGAGCCCTAGCAGGCACACCTGGGCCCTGACTCCTGTTGCTCCCACTCCTGCATCACACTTCCCCAGCCCTGCTTTACCTGTGCTATTCCTGCTCATCCTCTGTCCTTCCCCAAACTCAAGCCTAGGTTGGGGCCTCTCCCTTCCTCCTCTAGAGAGTTCCATATGATTCATCATGTAATAGTTAATACTCTGATCATCGCTCCTCCAGTAAATTATTAATCGCTGGAGTGCCTTTTATCTCTATATCCCAGCACCTGGAAGAGTGCCAGAGATATAGTTAATCTTGATAAATATTTAAATGAAAGAAGACATGAGTAATTGATTCAGTGGCCTGCTTTCTGTCCCCTAGTACTTCCAGACAATCAACTTATTTCCAAATATAAATGTGACATAATGCTTAGTGGGACTTACCTGTGGTTGTCAAACCACAGAATCAGACAATGATGATGGTGAGTCACATTTTAAAGAGAACCCACAACAATAAAAGCCAGGGCATTCCCACCCCAGATCGGATGACAACTAATCACCACCTACTTCCAGCCCCACCTCACAAGTCTCTGAAAAGGAGTCTTGGGAGGGGGAGGAAAGTGGATATCATTGATCTTATGGGGACTGTGGTGTTAATGCAGGGTTTATTCTCCAGGCCCTCCAAAACCAAGTGAAGGAGGAGAATGCAAAAGACCCATGTACATCTACGAGAAGTGCCAGTAAGAAAGGAAGCTTGATTCTTCTTCTCCAGCAAGATGCTGCCTGAATGTGGTGAAGGAGTCCTTGGGAAAGCCTGGAGTGTCCTCTGGAATAAGAATGTACAAACATGGAAACTTGTGTTTACTTCTAAGATGGATTCCTAAAGACACAGGAAGCTCATGTTAGGAGGCAAGAAAAGGCTGTAGCATCACATGCCTGGAAAGAAAAGGAAGGAAAGGATATTCTCACTCCAATTTGTCATGTCCTTTGACCTTGTGAAAGAGCTTGGACTAGAGGACAAGCAGCAGGAAGTATGGAGAAGGCAAGATGAGGTATGGCCTGGCAGACAGGGCAATTGAGTGTCTCTCTCTGAAGGGATCTTCAGCAACAGAGATACACTCAACACTATGTGGTCTGTCTACAGAGACTACCATATCAGCAGAGGACAACCAAGAGTAGATACAATGGGAGGAAGGCAAGCAACACTCCCCACCACCTGCATGCAACCATAAGATATTCTTTGTCTTCTCTGTTTCCCTCCTGCCTCTCTCCAAGCTAGAAGGCACAGACCTAATTGAGAGAAGCCATTTGCAGAGACGGACTAGGCACCCCCATCATGTCCTTTGATCCCAAGCAGACAGGTTCATGGATCAAGCCTGTGCTGGGATATAGAAGCCAGAACAGGCTACATTTTCCTGCACTCTTTCAGAAAAACCCCATCACTCAAAGGCCTAGCCTAACAGGTTGCTTCTCACTCATGCTATATTTCTAAAGCACAGGGGAGGGGAGTTTGGCAGGGGAGTGTGCTCTCAGTGGTCACTTAAAGACCTAGGCTGAGGGAGGCTTTACCTGGACCTGTGGTGGAGGAAGCAAGGAAATGTAGAAAATGATCCACCAGCCCTTCATACCTCTGCCCAGATGTGATATATGTCATTTCTGCTTAAATTTTATTGCACAAACACAAGTCATATGGCTACCCTAACTTGAAAGCCTGTGGAGAGTGCTTTCCTGCCATTTCCTCATTAAAAGGACTAGAAGATTCCTTAAAAAAAAAAAAAAAAAAACTTTTAAAATCTTTAAATTTTATTAAAAAGGACTAGAAGAGGGGTGCCTGGGTGTTCAGTCGGTTAAGGCTCTGCCTTTGGCTAAGGTCATGATCCCAGACTCCTAGGATGGAACCCTGCCTGCTACTCCCCTTGCTTGTGTGCTCTCTCTGTCAGATAAATAAATAAAATCTTTAAAAAAAAAAAAAAAAGGACTAGAAGATTCTTACACAGCCTTAATAATTTACCACATTGTGGGTGGAAGAGAAGAAGGTCAAGGTGAAACTCAAATTCAGTTTAAACTTGAAATACTGAACTTGAGTAGATTATCATAACTAAAAGTGATCCAAAAAATCTAGAATCTGGGGCACCTGGGTGGCTCCGTGGGTTAAAGCCTCTGCCTTCAGCTCAGGTCATGATCCCAGGCTCCTGGGATCGAGCCCTGCATCAGGCTCTCTGCTTAGCAGGGAGCCTGCTTCCCCTCCTCTCTCTCTGCCTGCCTCTCTGCCTACTTGTGATCTCTACCTGTCAAATAAATCTATAAAATATTTTTTAAAAAATCTAGAATCTACCAAAGATACAATTAAGGGATCACAAGAGATGTCAGAAGAGCATAGATGAAAATAATGTTTAGAAAAGAGAAAACTGCTTCATGTTTAGAACCACTTGGCAGAGACTCTTCATTAAATTGGCCACACATATAAATATATATATTGTTACCAAAAGACTGTTCTAGAACAAAACTCTACAAAAGCAGTGAATAAATTCTACTTCAAATGCATCGTTTGACAGTTTCTTCCTCTATGGAGTGTTTATCTTTCTCATACCTGACCACGCCTATTGGAATGAAGGAATATGTGACAGTGATATAGAAAAAATTGGGGAGAGGACATTTAATTCTGAAATTTCTTAGGAAGAAAAGTGTCTTCCAGTAAAAATATTACATAGGCAAGTGGAAGAATTCCTTAAAAGTTATCCCTGAAGTCCTAAATCAGGGCATGAAAATTCTCAACTATGTAAGGAAATTATCTCACTTTAGAAAATTCCAACTTGGAATTATTTTCACTTCACAAAATTCATCCAATTCCTTTGAGTTTAAATTGAATAAAGTCATTTATTTTGATAAATTTATTCAAATATGGACTCCTTCCAAATTAAGTTTTTGAAGAAATTCATAGTTTAGATATTATTTCACTTTTCACAGTGAAAAATACCGCTTGATACTTGGAAAGTCTCCCAACTCAGACCTTGATAGATATTGGTGATTTCCATTTGATGAAATTGGTATTTTTGCTTTACTTCCTATCAAATAGTGTAAGGACAGAATTTTTAGTGTCATGGATGATCTAAGGAAATAAAAATTTAATATATTTGCTGATGAATTAATAAGAGAATTTTTATTTTCACTTGCGTCAAAGAAAAGAAAGGAAATGTAAAAAGCTGTGTGATAAAATGTGATATATAGTTTTATTTTAGATGTTATAGCAAATTTTTGGAGGCAATAAAGTTTTGCCTTGTGTGCCTAGTACTTTTGTTGAACTTACTAACAACTCTATTAGCAGATGGAAACTGTCAGTATGACAAACCTGTGAATTTCCTCTCCAAAGAAATTTTATAGAGCATTTTGTATATTTATATGAAACAGAGACATACTAGGCTTTGTAAATGTCTTGAGTGGACTCTATAAATATGTTCATGGAAGATAAACATAGAATTAATGTCTGGATTTCTGTGCTTGTAGCATTCTAAAAATATTTTATGATATCTGAAAAAATTCCTATTTTGTGTAACTCCTAAGATGCCCAACTTTAGAGAGATCCAGAGGGTGAAATGAAAATATGCTTCCCATTATACCTGCTGTAATATTGAGAATAAATTACACACAGGCATATCTCACTTTATTGTGCTTCGCTTTATTACACCTTTTCTTTTATTAAAAAGCAACAACAACAGATATTGGGTTGTCGTGGGTGTGTGTTTTCTTTTTTTTTCTTTTTAATAAATTGAAGGTTTGTGACAACCCTGCATGGAACAGGTCTATGGGCATCATTTTTCCAGCAGCATATCCTTATTGCTTGACTCTGTGTTACATTTTGTTAATTCTCTCAATATTTCTAACTTTATTATTACTATATTTGTTATGGTGATCAGTGAGCTTTGATGTTACTATGGGAATTATTTTGGGGTGTCACAAACAGCACCCATACAAGATTGCAAACTTAATTGATAAATGCTGTGTGTATTCTGTCTGCTCTATCCACCAGCCATCCCCTGTCTCTGCCTCTCATGGCCCTCCTATTCCCTGAGACACAATAATAATGAAATCAAGCCAATTAATAAAACTACAGTGGCCTCTAAGTGCTCAAGTGCAAGGAAGAGTGAAGTGTTTCACTTTGGGGGGATAGGCTAACCTGGTGATGGGTATCAAGGAGGGCACATATTGCATCGAACGCTGGATTCTATGAGTGAACAGTGAATAACAGTGAATCATGGAACACTACATCACTATATGTACTATAAGGTGTACTATATCACTACATGTCACTATAAGGTGACTAACATAACACAATAAGAACCAAACCAAACCAAAACAAAACAAAAACTCCCAGAACTAGAACTGAGTAAGCTGACTGAGGAAGGCATGTCAAAAGTCCAGACTGGTCAAAAACAAGGCCTCTTATGCCAAACAGCCAAGTGATGAGTCCAAAGAAAAAGCTCTTGAAAGAAAATAAAAGCACTACTCTAGAGAACATGCCAATTTTAAGAAAATAAAACAGTCTTACTAGTGATACACAGAAAGTTTGAGTGGCCTGGATAGATCAAACCAACCACAGCATTCCCTTAAGCCAAAGCTTAATCCAGAGCCAGGCCTTAATTCTTCAATCCTATGAGGGCTGAGAGATGTGAGGAAGCTGCAGAAGAAAAGTCTGAAGCTGACAGAGGTTGATCCATGAGGTTTAAGGAAAGAAACTGTCTCCATAACAGAAAGTACAAGGTAAAGCAGCAAAGGCTGGAGGAGAAGTGCAGCAAGTTCTTCAGAACATCCAGCTATGAGAGCAAAGAAGCTGGCCACACTCCATAACAGACTTTCTCTGTAGAAGAAACAGCCTTCTATTGGAAGAAGATGCCACTGAGGACTTTCATGGCTAGAGAGAAGTTCATGTGTGGCTTCAAAGCTCCAAAAGACAGGCAGACTGTCTCATGATGGGCTAATGCAGCTGATGACTAGGCTGAAGGCAATGCTCATTTATCACTCTAAGAAGTCTAAGGCCCTTAGGAATGATGCCAAACCTATTCTGCCTGTGCTCTATAAGTGAAACAACAAAGCCTGGCTGACAGCACATCTGTTTGCAATGTGGTCTACCGAATACAGGAAGCCCACTATTGAGACTTCTCAGAAATATGATTTCTTTCAAAGTATTATTTCTCATTGACAATGCCCCTGATCATTCTAGAGCTCTGATGGAGAGGCACAATGAGATTAATGTTCTTTCCGTGCCTGCTAAAAACAACATGCATTCTACAGCCCATAAGTGAAGGAGTAATTTCAATTTTCATGACTTATTCTTTTTTTTTTCATGACTTATTCTTTAAGAAATATATTTCATAAGGCTATAGCTGCCATAAAGATTGGTTCCTCTGATGGATCCATGCAAAGTCCACTGAAAACCTTCTGGAAAGGATTCACCACTCTAGATACCATTAAGAACATTCACGGGAAGAGGTCAAAATATCCACATTAATAGGAGTTTGAAAAAAGTTGGTTTCTACCCTCCCAGAGGACTTGGAGGAGTTCAGGGCATCTGTGGAGACAGTCACCGCAGAGGTGGTAGAAACAGCAAGAGAACTGGAGTTAAAAGTGGGGCAAGGGGTGCCTGGGTGGCTCAGTGGGTTAGGCCACTGCCTTCAGCTCAGGTCATGATCTCAGAGTCCTGGGATTGAGCCCACGTCGGGCTCTCTGCTCAACAGGGAGCCTGCTTCCTCCTCTCTCTCTGCCTGCCTCTCTGCCTGCTTGTGATCTCTCTCTGTCAAATAAATAAATGAAATATTTAAAAAAAAAAAAAAGTGGGGCGAGAAGATGGGACCGTACTCCTGCCGTCTCATGTCAGACTTGAACAGATGAGGAGCTGCTTCTTATGGAGGAGCAAAGAAAGTGGATTCTTGAGAGGGAAACTGCTCCTGTTGTAGATGCCATAAAGATTGTTGAAAGAACAACAAAGGATTTAGAATCTTACATCAACTTCACAGCAGGGTTTGAGAGGATTGACTCCACAATTTTGAAAGAAGTTCTACTGCGGATAAAATGCTGTCAAATAGTATCACAAGCTACAGAGAAATTGTTCATGAAAGGAAGAGTCATCCCATGTGTCAAACTTCAGTGTTGTCTTATTTTAAGAAATTGCCAGTCATCCCAGTGTTCATCAACAACTACCCTGATCAGTCAGCAGCCATCAGCCTTGAGGCAAGAACCTCCCCCAGCAAAAAGATAATGCCTCACTGAAACCCAAGATGGTGGTTAGCAATTTTTGGCAATAAAGAATTTTTTTTAACTCTCACTTTTTTAAATTAAAGCATAATTAACATACAATGTTACATTAGTTTCAGGTGTATAATGTATTGATTCAACAGTTATATACATTACTCACTGCTCACCATGATAAATATAGTCACCACCTGTCACAATGAAATGTTACTACATTATTAATTCTATTCCCAATGCTGCTTTTCATCTCCATGACTTATTTATTTTATAACTAAAAGTTTGTACCTCTTATTCACCTTTATCTACTTCACCCATCCCCCAACCCCCTTCCCCTCTTGTAATAAAATATTTTTTAATTAAGGTATGTACTTTTTTTAGACATCATGTTATTTCACACTTAAAAGACTACAGTATAGTATAAACTATATATATATGTTTATATATATGTATATTTATATATATTATATATAATATATATTATATTATATTTATATATACATATATTATATATATAAACATATATATATATAAAAACATAATAAACAAATATATATAAACATAACTTTTCTAGGTATTGGGAAATTTTTTAAAATGACTCACTTAAATGTGATATTTGCTTTATTTTTGTGGTCTGGATCTAAAGGTATGATTGTATATATATTCAATATATAAAAGTCTGTCTTTCATGCTCAGGTTTCACTTGGAACCAAAGTCTTTACTAAGTGGGAATGGAAATATGGAATCAGGTGGCTTCTATTCTTTTTTTTTTTTTCAGATTTTTAAAAAGATTTACTTATTTATGGGGGATCCAGGTGGCTCAGTCAGTTAAGCATCTGCCTTCAGCTCAGGTCATGATCCCAGGGTCCTAGAATGGAGCCCCTATGGGGCTTTATACTCAGCAGGGAGCTTGCCTTTCCTTCTCTCTCTGCCTGCCTTTCTGCCTACTTGTGCTCCCTTTCCATGTCAAATAAATAAAGTCTTTAAATTAAAAAGAGAAAGGATCTATTTCCTTATTTTTAGAGACAGAGAGAGCAAAAGTGAGAGGGGCAGGGGAAGAAAGAGAATCTCAAGCAGACTCCATGCTGAGCATGAAGCCCAATACAGGGCCCCATCTCATAACCCTGAGATCATGACCTGGGCTAGAACCAAGATCTGGTTCCCAGCAGACTGTGCCACAGAGGTACCCTGAGAGGCTTCTATTCCTGTTCTCTCTTGGTAACTAACTGTGTGATCAGGTTTTTCATTTGCAAACTGAGTAGAACTGGATGATCTCTAAGATCTCTTCATTTTCATAGAGACTAAAAAGTGATTAAATGTATTATCATGTGAAAGTTACACTTCACATCAATAGTACATTTCCTTTGTTGAACCACAGGATGATTTTATGTTTCAACAATTCAGAATTTGCATGAAGTACTCTGCAATGTTTTTGACCCCATGCAAATACTAAGAAAACTAATTGAACCAATTGGCAAGAAGTATTAATCATATTTTTCTTTGAGATTAGAACCTGAAGAAGTCTGTTAGATTATCACTTGATTATAATTTTGGTTATACATTCTCTTGCCAAAATTTCCCAAAATGGATTCCATTACACTCTCCCTCTCCAGTGAGTTAACAGATATTCTACTTTTTTTATTTTTTATTTTTTAAAGATATTCTACTTTTAAAAAAAAGAATCCTATTGTCAAATAATTTGGGGAATGATGGGGTAACACAGTTAAACCAGTCTCATTACCACATTCAGAACATTAAACTTGCTAATATGGATTTTCTTCTCCTATTAGGAGTGTACCATGCTGTAAGGGTAGGTGTCTGATGCCGTATCAGTAGATAATCTTCTCATGTACACACAACTCCCAGGGGGAGTAATAAGACACTGAGAGTTCTGGTCAGAGCAAATCTTTCTGCACCAAGTATGTAGATACTACGCCAAACCTAGATTTGTTATGAGGAGTGGTGAGGTTAGATCTGGAACCAGCCCAAAAACAAAGTTCAATTTAAGCCATTTACATTTCAATTTCAAGAACTCCCTACAAAGTAAAGGCAAGTAAAAATGGAAAGGATTTTCCAATAGGCGGGAGGGTTTAGTCATAGAAAATGTACACTCAGAGGCAATCAGGAATTACAGGAACTAGGTCCTCAAGGAGGTGGGATGTGATTTTGGTTGAGGAGACTACCTTTCACTGCACATACCTTGTGAAGGGCAGGTGCTTACTCAGGGAAGGGCTTCGTGGCAGGACTCTTGTCATCCAGTCATTTTTCTGAGGCGTGCAAGTTGGTAACCACAAAGATAGGGACAGTGCTCTTCTGTATGGCCTAGAGGCCTAGGCTAAATACAGGCCAGGGAAAGGAGGAGCGCTCTACACAGGGCCTCCATAGTGCCTACCTCTACCACCAGGGACACCCAGCCCAGCCTGGTTCCATGTACTGTCCACAGGACAAAGTTCGTAAATAAGGCTTTATTTATTTATTTATTTTATTTGTAAATAAGATTTTATTTACGAATAAGGCTTTATTTATTTATTTTATTCGTGAATAAGATTTTATTTATTTGACAGAGAGAGAGAGAGAGATCACAAGTAGGCAGAGAGGCAGGCAGAGAGAGAGTGAGAAGCAGGCTCCGTGACGAGCAGAGAGCCTGATGCAGGGTTTGATCCAGGACCCTGAGATCATGAACTGAGCCGGAGGCAGAGGCTTAACCCACTGAACCACCCAGGTGCCCCAATAAGGCAGCAGGATTTAAAGATTAAGAGCATGGCCTTTAGGGACACCTGGATGGCTCAGTTGGTTAAGCTATTACCTTTGGCTCAGGTCTTGATCCCACATTGGGCCCCTTGCTCCGCAGGGAGTCTGCATCTCCCTCTGACCCTCCCCCTTCTCATGCACTCTCTCTCTCTCTCTCTTTCAAATAAATAAATTTTTTTAAAAAAATCATTGAGATTGAGTCTTTTATGGTTTGTCTGCTTCCCAATCCCATCTTCTTTCATTTTTTTCTGTTCCTACTCCCCAAGCCCCCCACATTGCATCTCCACTTCCTCATATCAGGGAGATCATATGACAGTTGTCTTTCTCCAATTGACTTTTTTCGCTAAGCATAATACCCTCTAGTTCCATCCACGTCATCGCAAATGGCAAGATTTCATTTCTTATGATGGCTGCATAGTATTCCATTGTGTATATATACCACATATTCTTTATCGATTCATCTGTTGATGGACATCTAAGTTCTTTCCATAGTTTGGCTATTGTGGACATTACTGCTATAAACATTTGGGTGCACATGTCCCTTCAGAGCACCACGTTTGTATCTTTAGGATATATACCCAGTAAAGCAATCGCTGGGTTATAGGGTAGCTCTATTTTGTTTTTTGAGGAACATTCATACTGTTTTCCAGAGTGCTGCACCAGCTTACATTCCCATCAACAGTGTAGGAGGGTTCCCCTTTCTCCACATCCTCGCCAGCATCTGTCATTTCTTGACTTGTTAATTTTAGCCATTCTGACTGGTGTGAGGTGGTATCTCATTGTGGTTTTGAATTGTATTTCCCTGATGCCAAGTGATGTGGAGCATTTTTTCATATGTCTGTTGGCCATCTGGATGTCTTCTTTGCAGAAATGTCTGTTCATGTCCTCTGCCCACTTCTTTATTGGGTTATTTGTTCTTTGAGTGTTGAGTTTGATAAGCTCTTTATAGATTTTGGATACTAGCTCTTTATCTGATATGTCACTTGCAAATATCTTCTCCCATTCTGTCAGTAGTCTTTTGGTTTTGTTAACTGTTTCCTTTGCTGTGCAAAAGCTTTTGATGTTGATGAAATGCCAATAGTTCATTTTTGCCCTTACTTCCATTGGCTTTGCGATGTTCCTAGGAAGAAGTTGCTGTGGCTGAGGTCAAAAAGGTTGCTGCCTGTGTTCTCCTCAAGGATTTGGATGGATTCCTTTCTCACATTGAGGTCCTTCATCCATTTTGAGTCTATTTTCGTGTGTGGTGTAAGGAAATAGTCCAATTTCATTTTTCTGCATGTGGCTGTCCAATTTTCCCAGCACCATTTGTTGAAGAGGCTGTCTTTTTTCCATTGGACATTTTTGCCTGCTTTGTCAAACATCAGTTGACCATAGCGTTGAGGGTCTATTTCTGGGCTCTCTATTCTGTTCCATTGATCTATGTGTCTGTTTTTGTGCCAGTACCATACTGTCTTGATGATGACAGCTTTGTAATAGAGCTTCAAGTTCGGAATTGTGATGCCACCAACTTTGGCTTTCTTTTTCAATATTTCTTTGGCTATTCAAAGTCTTTTCTGGTTCCATATAAATTTTAGGATTATTTGTTCCATTTCTTTGAAAAAAAATGGATGGGATTTTGATCGGGATTGCATTAAATGTGTAGATTGCTTTAGGTAGCATAGACATTTTCACAACATTTGTTCTTCCAATCCAGGAGCATGGAACATTTTTCCATTTCTTTGTGTCTTCCTTAATTTCTTTCATGAGAACCTTATAGTTTTCTGAGTATATAGATTCTTTGCCTCTTTGGTTAGGTTTATTCCTAGGTATCTTATGGTTTGGGGCACAATTGTAAATGGGATTTACTCCTTAATTTCTCTTTCTTATGTCTTGTTGTTGGTGTAGAGAATTGCAACTGATTTCTGTGCATTGACTTTATATCCTGACACTTTACTGAAATCTTATACAAGTTCTGGCAGTTTTGGAGTGGAATCTTTGGGTTTTCCACATATAGTATCATATCATCTGCACAGAGTGATAGTTTGACTTCTTCTTTTCCAATTTGGATGCCTTTAATTTTTTGTTGTCTGATTGCTGAGGCTAGGACTTCTAGTAGTATGTTGAATAACAGTCGTGATAACAACCACCCCGACTTTATTGGAAAAGCTTTCAGTTTTTCTTCATTGAGAATGATACTTGCAGTGGGTTTTTCACAAATGGCTTTGATAATATTGAGGTATGTGCCCTCTATCCCTACACTTTGAAGAGTTTTGATCAGGAAGGGATGCTGCACTTCGTCAAATGCTTTTTCAGCATCTATTGAGAGTATCATATGGTTCTTGTTCTTTTATTAATGTATTGTATTACATTGGTTGATTTGTGGATGTTGAACCAAGCTTGCAGCTCTGGAGTAAATCCCACTTGGTCGTGGTGAATGATTCTTTTAATGTACTGTTGGATCCTATTGGCCAGTATTTTGGTGAGAATGTTTGCATCTGTGTTCATCAAGGATATTGGTCTGTAATTCTCTTTTTTGATGAGATCCCTGTCTGGTTTGGGGATCAAGGTGATGCTGGCCTCATAAAATGAGTTTGAAGTGTTCCTTCATTTCTATTTTTTGGAACAGTTTCAAGAGAATAGGCATTAATTCTTCTTTAAATGTTTGTTAGAATTCCCCAGGATGCCATCTGGCCCTGGACTTTTGTTTGTTTGGAGATTTTTAATGACTGTTTCAATCTCCTTACGGGTTATGGGTCTGTTCAGGTTTTCTATTTCTTCCTGGTTCAGTTGTGGTAGTTTATATGTCTCTAGAAATATATTCATTTCTTCCAGATTGTCAAATTTGTTGGCATAGAGTTGCTCATAGTATGTTCAAATAAGTGTCTGTATTTCTTTGGTGTTGGTTGTGATGTCTTCTCTTTCATTCATGATTTTATTTATTTGGGTCTTTTCTCTTTTCTTTTTGATAAGTCTGGCCAGGGGTTTGTCAATATTATTAATTCTTTCAAAGAACCAGCTCTTAGTTTCGTTGATTTTTTCTATTGTTTTTTTGGTTTCTATTTCATTGATTTCTGCTCTGATCTTTATGATTTCTCTTCTCCTGCTGGGCTTAGGGTTTCTTTCTTGTTCTTTCTCCAGCTCCTTTAGGTGTAGGGTTAGGTTGTATATTTGAGACCTTTTTTGTTTCTTGAGAAAGTCTTGTACAGCTATATATTTTCCTCTCAGGGCTGCCTTTGTTGTGTCCCACAGATTTTGAACCGTTGTATTTTCATTATCATTTGTTTCCATGATTTTTTCAATTCTTCTTTAATTTCCCGGTTGACCCATTCATTCTTTAGAAGGCTGCTGTTTAGTCTCCATGTATTTAGGTTCTTTCCAAATTTCCTCTTGTGATTGAGTTCTAGCTTCAGAGCATTGTGGTCTGAAAATATGGAGGGAATGATCCTAATCTTTGGATACAAGTTGAGACCTGATTTATGACCCAGGATGTGGTCTATTCTGGAGAATGTTCCATGTGCACTAGAGAAGAATGTGTATTCTGTTATTTAGGGATGGAACGTTCTGAATAAATCTGTGATGTCCATCTGGTCCAGTGTGTCATTTAAGGCCTTTACTTTCTTGTTGATCTTTTGTTTAGATGATCTGTCCATTTCAGTGAGGGGAGTGTTAAAGTCCCCTACTATTATTGGATTGTTGTCAATGTATTTCTTTGATTTTGTTATTAATTGATTTATATAGTTGGCTGCTTCTATGTTAGGGGCATAGATATTTTAAATTGTTAGGTCTTCTTGTTGGACAGACCCTTTGAGTATGATATAGTGTCATTCCTCATCTCTTATTATAGTCTTTGGCTTAAAATCTAATTGATCTGATATAAGGATTGCCACTCCAACTTTCTTTTGATGTCCATTAGCATGGTAAATTGTTTTCCACCCCCTCACTTTAAATCTGAAGGTCTCTTCGGGTCTAAAATGAGTTTCTTGTAGGCAGCATATTGATGGGTTTTGTTTTTTTATCCATTCTGATACCCTCTGTCTTTTGATTGGGGCATTTATCCCATTAACATTAGGGTAACTATTGAGAGACATGAATTTAGTGCCATTGTATTGCCTGTAAGGTGACTGTTATTGTATATTGTCTCTCTTTCTTTCTCTGTTTAGAGGACCCCTTTCAATATTTCCTGTAGAGCTGGTTTGGTGTTTGCAAATTCTTTCAGTTTTTGTTTGTCCTGGAAGCTTTTTTTTTTTTTTCCTCTTATCCTTCCAGATTTATGAATTTTTTTTTTCAGCATAACAGTATTCCTTGTTTTTGCACCACACCCAGTGCTCCATGCAATCTGTGCCCTCTCTAATACCCACCACCTGGTTCCCCCATCCTTCCCCCCACCCCCCGCTGCTTCAAACCCCTCAGATTCTTTTTCAGAGTCCATAGTCTCTCATGGTTCACCTCCCCTTCCAATTTCCCGCAACTCCCTTCTCCTCTCTAACTCCCATTGTCCTCCATGTTATTTGTTATGCTCCACAAATAAGTGAAACCATCTGATAATTGACTCTCTCTGCTTGACTTATTTCACTCAGCATAATCTCTTCCAGTCCCATCCATGTTGCTACATAAGTTGGGTATTCATCCTTTCTGATGGAGGCATAAAACCCCATAGTGTATATGGACCACATCCTCCTTATCCTTTCATCCATTGAAGGGAATCTTGGTTCTTTCCACAGTTTGGAAACCGTGGCCATTGCTGCTATAAACATTGGGGTACAGATGGCCCTTCTTTTCACTACATCTGTATATTTGGGGTAAGTACCCAGTAGTTCCCTATGTCCTGGAAGCTGTTTATCTGTCCTTCTATTTTCAATGAGAGCCTAGCTGGATATAGTATTCTTGGCTGCATGTTTTTCTTGTTTAGTGCTCTGAATATATCATGCCAGTTTTTTCTGGCCTGCCAGGTTTCTGTGGATAAGTCTGCTGCCAATCTAATGTTTTTACCCTTGTATGTTACAGATTTCCTTTTCTGGGCTGCTTTCATGATTTTCTTTTTGTGGCTAAGACTTGTAAATTTTACTATCAGGTGATGGGGTGTGGACCTATTTTTATTGATTTTGAGGGGTGTTCTTTGCATCTCCTGGATTTTGATGTTTGTTCCCTTTGCCATTTTAGGGAATTACTCTACAGTAATTCTCTCCAATATACCTTCTGCTCCCCTCTCTCTTTCTTCTTCTTCTGGAATTCCAATTATTCTAATGTTGTGTCTTCTTATGGTGTCACTTACCTCTCGAATTCTCTCCTTGTGGTCCAGTATTTGTTTTGTTTTGTCCTTTATTTTGCTCACCTTCTTTATTCTCTGTCATTTGGTCTTCTATATCACTAATTCTTTCTTCTGCCTCATTTATCCTAGCAGTCAGAGCCTCCATTTTTTATTGCACCTCATTAATAGTTTTTTTAATTTCAACTTGGTTAGATTTTAGTTCTTTTATTTCTCCAGAAAGGGCTTTTATCTCTCCAGAGATGGTTTCTCTAATATCTTTTATGCCTTTTTCAAGCCCAGCTAGAACCTTGAGAATCGTCATTCTGAACTCTAGATCTGTCATATTACCAATGTCCGTATTGATTAGATCCCCAGCCTTCGGTATTGCCTCTTGTTCTTTTTTTTGTGGTGAATTTTTCCACCTTGTCATTTTGTCCAGATAAGATTTATTTTCTCCTCCTCTGGAATTCTGCTGTTCTCCTTGGTAAGTCAGGTTGGTCTTGGCTGGGTTTCTTGTTGATCTTCTGGGGGAGGGGCCTGTTGTAGTGATTCTCAAGTGTCTTTGCTGGAGGCGGAATTGCCCCGCCCTTATCAGGGGCCAGGCTAAGTAATCCACTCAGGTTTGCTATTGGGAGCTTTTGTTCCCTGAACGCTTTCCGTAGAGTTCCGGAGGACAGGAATGATAATGGCAGCCTCCCAATCTCTGGCTGGAGGAGCTGAGAGCTCAGGGTCCCACTCCTCAGTGCGCCCTCAGAGAAGAACGCCCAATTGTTCCCGTCTCCCTGGCCTCTGGTTGTGCTTGGAGAAAAGCACTCAATTGATCGTGCTTGGAGAAAAGTGTTCAGTCGCTTCCATCTCCCTGGCCTCCAGCTGCGCACTTGGAGAAAAGTACTCGGTCACTCTGTCTCCCTGGCCTTCGGCCACGCTCCAAGCTCACCCAGCCTGTGCCTGGTTCAAGGTAAATCCGAGTTGAGAGCTCACTCCTTGGCTTTGTCGCTGTAGACGGCTTCCCCACTCTTAATACCTGCGAACTCTGTGACACTCAGACACCCCCTGTCCTTTCTGTGACCCTGTGGGTTACGCTGACCCCGTGGGAGCTTCACCCTGGTTTAGCCTCTGGAGAGATGTCCCTCAGTGGAGCAGACTTTTAAAAGTCCTGATTTTGTGCTCCATTGCTCTGCCGCTTGCCCCGAGCCAGCCCCTTCCCCTGTGGTCTATCTTCCTGTCGCTTTGGATTCACTTCTCTGCAGGTCCTACCTTTCAGAAAGTGATTGATTTTCTGTTTCTAGAATTGTTGCTCTTCTTCTCTTCAATTTCCCATTGGAGTTGTAGGTGTTCGCAATCGTTAGATAAGCTATCTAGCTGATCTCCTGCTACCTGATGTCATCTCAGCCTGCTTCTTCTCTGCCATCTTGACTCCTCCTCCTAAAAAAATCTTAAAAAAAAAAAAAGTGGGGCGCCTGGGTGGCTCAGTGGGTTAAAGCCTCTGACTTCGGCTTAGGTCATGATCCCAGTGTCCTGGGATAGAGTCCCACCTCAGGCTCTCTGCTCAGCGGGGAGTCTGCTCCTCCTCTCTCTCTGCCTACTTGTGATCTCTCTCTGTCAAATAAATAAATAAAATCTTAAAAAAAAAAAAAAAAAGAACATGACCTTTAGAGTCAGACCACCTGAGTGGCACTCTTTCTAGATGGATAAAATTTAAGTATGTGATAGAAAACACATCAGTATTTCTATAGGTGACAAAAAAGAGATGGTATATTATACATTATATTCCTGGATGATACATTATACATTTACTCTTGGATTTAACAAATTCTATATTACATTATTTAATTTTTTCCATTTGCTGTAATTAGTGGCAAAATCTGTTCAAAATACATTATAAAATGTAGCTCTGTCTTACACTCATATCTTTTATGTGTTTGCTATAAATTTCAATTTACATAATCAGAAATAAAACTGAATTCATCTTCATTATAAGTCATGGAAAAAAATCCAACCAAACAGCCTTCAGGGTATTGTTCATCTGGGTTATAAGAAATGACCCACAATAATTTCAAAGAGAACTTTCACTTTATCTAAATTTTATTTTTGCTAAGTGAGTCCAATTACAGCTCTGTTTCTCTTAGTAGCTTGGGATTTCTTCTTTATGGTCTCCAGGCAAAACCTCTGTTCCATCTGCCTAGAGTGAAACTTCTTCCCCAGCTGTCAAAGATACACTTGAATTGTTGGTATATTTTTCACTTACCATTCACTACCAGCCCTGGAGTATCTTGATTTCTTTGTTCTTCAAATACTTGCCATTGCCAGTGGGGGTACATTAAGCATATTGTAACACAGTTAACATTGAATGTTCTTTGGAAAGTAAAGAGGAGGTTTTGTTTCTTTTTTTAAACTCTGTATTTGTAGCCCTTCCTACACTATGCCACAACATCCAAATGAACATGAAAAAAGTACAGGCACCAGTGGAATATCTGATATCTCTGTGATGCTGGAGTCCAGACCATCCAGTTGTTCCAACATACTACCTGAAATTCACACCATCACACATGACCTCTTGCTCCTCTTTGTCGTTGTCATCTGTAGAACCACACCACTCCCTCTCATTCAGCAAGTAATGACTTTATCAACTGAGCTTTCTTCACTTCCCCACCACTACTCCTGTCCTCATTCTAACAACTTGAGCAACCATGTAGACAACTGACTCAGCATCTTGATCTGTCAAACCCTCTGGTTCTTTGCTTTTAATGACCTGTTACTTCCTCCACCTCAGCAGGTATTCTAGAATTTTAAAACACTCTCTTTCTGAGAACTACGTTTCTTCCTTCTAACTCACCTACCCCGAGCACTGCTTCAGAAATCCCTAGACTTACCAAAGCATTGACCTAACCATTTTCTACTATCACCCTTCCCTTTATGCTTGTGTCCCTTCTCGCTCAGCATAAAATCCATACACCACAGTTACAAACTTAACCCCCTCATTCTTCCCGTCCTCACTTAACTAGCCTTATACAGCTGAAAAATGATGCAAGCCCCATTATGCACCCACAAGCCCCACTATCCATCTGCTCCCTGCCTGCACTCACGCAGGTCAACAATGCCACAAATACACAATCAAGTATACACACTTCTCTACAAGTTCATAGTGACAATCTCAAATGAGCACATTTTTAATATGTATACTTGTCCACTCTCCAAAAAAGCAATTTCCTATCTTCTTTCTGTTCAACACTGCCCAACAAACACATTCTCACAGACACACACACACACACACCATTCACTCTTCTCTGTGACCTTTGCTTTACCAATGATCTTTCTTCATATGTTACTAAAAGAAATAGAGGCAGTCAGATAGATACACTTTACCTGGACTAACCTAGGTTAAGAACTTTGTTAATGGGTATAATTATCAAGATAGATAATATGTTTTAAAAAGTCTAATTACATTTTGCTTAGCTGAGTTTGCAAATTTAGAACATTATATCTTCAATAAAAGCAGGCTACTTCACTTGTTGTGATGAGCACTAGTGTTCTATATAAATGATGAATCACTAAATTCTTTTTTTGTTTGTTTTTGTATTTTTTTAAGATTTTATTTATTTGACAGAGAGAGAGAGATCACAAGTAGGCAGAGAGGCAGGCAGAGGAAGGGGGGAAGCAGGCTTCCTGCTGAGCAGAAAGCCTGATATGGGGCTTGATCCCAGGACCCTGAGATCATGACCTGAGCCAAAGGCAGAGGCTTAACCCACTGAGCCACCCAGATGCCCCAAATCACTAAATTCTATACCTGAAACTAATATTACACTGTATGCCAATTGGAATTTAAATAAAAATTTGGAGGGAAAAAACAGGCCACTTAACAGGATCTTTTAAATCTTTGTCAAAATATATTTTTAAAATATTACCACATGATAGTATAGTTAGGTGTGTTCATATCTGATTAAGTTTTAAAATCCAGCCTTATTTGAGGATCAGTAGCAACTAAAAATGATCTATTGGGTAATGGAACTCTGTCCTTGAACTCCTTAATGAAGGTACACAGATGCTAGAAAGTTGGAGAAAAACTAATATGTTGGATAGAAAGATGTTTGAGAAGATTTGACATGCTACAACATACAAGTGAAACAAACAAGATAAAATTTAAGAAAGATAAATATAAAACTCTTCATTTAGTTTAAAAACAAATCTGTCATACAATATAGATTGGACAACACTGAACTGACAGAAATAAATGTACAGACTAGTTTTGCATGAACGTAAGACTTATGCTCATTACAAAGAAAGCAATAGACTCACCATCCTAGCCACAGGCCAGACCTCGGCTAAAGTACTGGGTTTAATCCCAGAGATTTTACTTCAGGAAAGAGATGTAACATCTACAACTCATCAAACGGGGGGAAAGCAGGATAGAGAGGAGGAGACCTTGTTGCATGTGAGTACCTCCCTGAGGTACTCACCCTGCTGCTATGCAGCAGATCCTCCAGGAACTGAAAGACAAATCTAGGCTGTTTTGATAGAGTTGAGTAGAGCATCCTTCATGAATGGGTTTGAATCTCAGCTCTGCCAGTGACACACTTTGTAGACTGAGGCAAGTTGATTCACCTCTCCCAGCCTCAATAGCTTCATTTACAAAAGGTTTTAATATAAACTTACTAACAACTATCTCACTAAAATGGTATGAAAACCAAGTGAGATAATTCATTTGAAACAATTAGCCCATCCCTGGCACATAATCAATGCCAAATAAACATTTGTTACTGGGCAAGAGTGGAGCTGCCAAGATGTGGGAGAAAAACAGGTTGTTACTAAGGAGCCCAAAGGTGATATTTTCAAAGTTCAGTACGTGTTACATTCCGAAAATATTTCTCAGTTTTACTCAATTAATTTGGAAGGTTTTTTTTTGTTTGTTTGTTTCTTTGTTTAATCCAGAAGATTTTAGTCCTGGATAGGGAGAAAGTTGAAAAGAACTCTATGTTTTTTCTACATGTGGACCAGAGAGCAGAGGGAGAAAGCAGTGCACACATATCAGGTGTCATGGTAATGAACTAAAAAGGGATGGCAAACACAGGTGAATATTGTCAAGAATTGCTTAGTTTTCATTCCCTGAGAGAGTCTTTTTGAAGTTATCTTTGTCTCACCTTTAAGATATGAATTTTGTTTGGACAAAGGTGCCGTTTCCATACCTGCCAAATTCAAGAAGACTGGATCCAGAGCTTGGGCGAAGGTGATTTCCTGCAGTAGGGACTCAGAGTGGCCATTTGACTTGAGTCCTTGTCACTATGCAGCTCACCCCAGCCAGAGAGCTGGAAACCTTGCCTATAACCAGTCAGGAATTACACTTCAGTGCCTTACCTATTCAACAAGCAGCTTTGCCCTATGTCCCTCTTTCTAGTGCTAATCAATCTCTCTTAGACTTGCCCCTTTCACAGAAAGAGAAGTACTAACCACTCCTTCGGGAAGAGCACACCCTGAAAAACTAGCCTAATACCTGTGACTTGTCTCCTGCATCCCCTGTGATGGGCCCTGCAACACTGTCAGACACACTTCTACTCTCTCCTGTATCTTCACCCTCCCAATCTGCTGTTTTGAAAAAATGCCTTTCTTGACAACTGACAGAATGGGTGAAGATATTCACAAATGACACATCAGATAAAGGGTTAGTATCCAAAATCTATAAAGAACTTAGCAAATTCAACACCCAGAGAACAAATAATCCTATCAACAAATGCACAGAGGACATAAACAGACATTTCTGCAAAGAAGACATCCAAATGGCCAACAAACACATGAAAAAGTGCTCAACATCACTCAGCATCAGGGAAATACAAATCAAAACCACAATGAGGTACCACCTCACACCAGTCAGAATGGCCAAAATTAACAAGTCAGGAAACAACAGATGTTAGTGAGGATGCGGAGAAAAAGGGGAACCCTCCTACACTGTTGGTGGGAATGCAAGCTGGTGTGTCCACTCTGGAAAACAGCATGGAAGTTTCTCAAGAAGTTGAAAATAGAGATACTCTATGACCCAACAATCACACTACTGGGTACTTATCCTAAAGATACAAATGTAGTGACCCGAAGGGGCATGTGCACCCAAATATTTATAGCAGCAACGTACACAATAGTTGAATTATGGAAAGAACCTAGATGTCCATCAACAGATGAATGGATAAAGAAGATGTGGTATATATATACAGTGGGATACTATGCAGCCATCAAGAAATGAAATCTTGCCATTTGCAACAATGTGCATGGAACTAGAGGGTATTATGCTAAGCGAAATAAGTCAATTAGAGAAAGACAATTATCATATGGTCTCCCTGATATGAGGAATTTGAGAGGCAGGGCAGGGGCTTTGTGGGATAGGGAGGGAAAAAATGAAACAAGATGGGACTGGGGAAGGAGACATACTATAAGAGATTCTTTTTTTTTTTCCTTGTAAAATTTATTTTTATTTTTTTTAATTTTTTTTTATAAACATATATTTTTATCCCCAGGGGTACAGGTCTGTGAATCACCAGGTTTACACACTTCACAGCACTCACCAAAGCACATACCCTCCCCAATGTCCATAATCTCACCCCCTTCTCCCAAACCCCCTCCCCCCAGCAACCCTCAGTTTGTTTTGTGAGATTAAGGGTGGCTGGGTCATAGACATTGGGGAGGGTATGTGCTATTGTGAGTGCTGTGAAGTGTGTAAGACTGATGATTCACAGACCTGTACTCCTGAGACAAATAATAAATTATATGTTAATAAAATTTAGAAAAAAAGAAAAATACCTTTCTTGCCTTCTTCCCACTCTAGCTTACATCACTTGCTTTATTCCATCATTTGGAATCAAACTTCTTGAGAGAGTGGTCCTCAGGGTCAGGAAGGTGCAGTTGGCAGTAGTATTCATTTCATCACTATGTCCCATGACTTACATATATGTTGCACGTGTGTGCTTTTGCAACTAGCAAGTAAACAAAAAGAAAAAAAAAAGGAGTAGTCCCACAGACTTACTGCTTATTCATTACTGAACCCATTGGAATCTAGACCCAAAACACAGCACACCACTAAAACTTCCCTGCTAATGTGACCAGTGGCTTTTTCATCATTTATGTATCTCTCTTTATTTCATTGGATTTGTCTGAGACATTTGGCAAAATAAAGCTCCATGGCTCTTGGAACACTCTTTTCTTGTTTTGTGAACAACCCCTCGTCTTCCTGGTTTGCCTCTTTTATCATTGTTTTCCCCCAGAGTCTCTTTTTTTCCTCTCTTAACCACCAGCAGACACTACTGGTTAGCTCATCAGTCCCCATTCCCAGCCTATATTTCCCAGCCATCTTCTCACCAGGGCAGGCTCTTGAGAAACTTCTAATCAACGAGACTTACACAGAAGTCAACTCTGGAATGCCCAGCAAAGCTTTGCTTTCCTGATAACAGGAACCCTCTCCCTCATCCTCTCCCTCTTCCCCTTGTTGAAATGCAAGACACTTTGGCTGGAATTGTCCTTAGCAAACCTGTGACTAGAAGCTAAACAGAAACACAAGTTAGATTTCTGCACCTACTAAGTTGCCAACTCAAGATTTCTTGTTAGAGGAGAAAATAAAACTCTTGTTTGTTTAAGACACAATTCAGATTTTCCGTGGCAGCCAAGTCCTAACTGATACATGCTCAAATGTTGCTATTTCTCAGGGTTCTATCCACAGTCCCCTCTTTCTCATTCAGTACTATCTTCCTGGATGATAGAGCCAAATGCACTGATACTAACATCCTGGGGATACACAAATTTACAGCTCTACCCCAAATTCTTTTGCCTGTTCTACATAGATATCTTATATTCATTATTTCCAAAGCATTCTTCACTCTTCAAAGCACTCTCCTCCTCCTGTACTCACTCCTGATTAATCCACTCAGTCTCTACAGCAGAGAGGAAATACCCATAATATCCTCCCACTCACCCACCACTTCAGTCCAAACCAAGCAGCCACTAAAGCCTCTTCAGATTCATTCTGTCTTCCAAATTCTCATCTCGTTCACTTGGAGGATGATTCAATGCATACAGAATTCTAGATTGGTGATTTTTTTTCCTTTAACACGAAATATTTTATTCTACTCTCTGTTTATTTGCATAGTTCCTCTTGAAGGCAAGTCTTGTGAAGAACAGAATATTCTGGATATATTTTTAAATGGTTACTTCCCCTCCCTCACACACCAGAAGCATGAAGGGATTTTTCTCTGATAGGGTACTTGGAAGGTCTCCTGGAGGTAAAACTCATGGAAGTGTGTCCCTACCCACTACTAAGACTTGGCCCTCCTGGAGCTTTTAGCTGTCACACTTGTCTACACTGACTTTCCAGCAATCCATCAAGTACAACGTTTTTCTTTCTTTTTTTTTTTTTAAGATTTTATTTATTTATTTGACAGATCACAAGTAGGCAGAGAGGCAGGCAGAGGGAGGGGGAGGCAGACTCCCTGCTGAGCAGAGACCCTGACGTGGGGCTCAATCCCAGGACCCTGGGATCACGACCTGAGCTGAAGACAGAAGCTTTAACCCACTGAGCCACCCAGGCACCCCTTAAATGTTTTTCTATACCAGTACTTCTTTTCTGTTTCTGGACTTCTGTTTGGAGAAGTGATTCTCTGTACCTGATTGTATGCCTCATTAATATTGAAGACAGTGGTTTTGCCTATTAACTCCATTCTCTGGTGAATCTATGAAGAGTTGTTGATTCCCTGTTTGTGCATCTTCTTGATGTTGCTGTGTAAACAAGATGACTTCCGAGCTCTCTACGTGCCAGACCAGAGCCAGCAGTCCCAAATTTCCTTCTAAGTTATTCTTTTTCCTCAGCCCAGCAGCCACTGTCTTTATTCAGACCACCAGCTTCTCTTTTACAGATATTGCAACAGACTTTGTATTGCCTCCCTACTCAAGGATCAACCCTCTTATATTCACTTCTTATTCAAATAAAGCATTTACTGGACACTTGCTGAATGTCAGGCACAAACTATGATCATCAACAATGCAGCCAGAGTACCAATTTCCAGAATGAAATTCATTAGCTCATTTCCCTGCTCAAAATACTCCATTGGCTCCTCATGGGCAGCAGGTGTAAATCCAAACTCCATAGAACAGACCCCAGTGCTCTTCACTCTATGAACCTGTCATCTGCTTCACAGATGAGGGCAAAATATAGGGCAAAATATCCCACCCCTCATACCTTTCTCTGCAATTCCTGCAGACTTACCATCATGATGTCCCATGTTCTGTGACAATCCCATTTATTCCCCTGCCTTAAATGCTCTTTCCCTTTATTACCTAATGAAGTCCTTC
Source organism: Mustela nigripes (assembly GCF_022355385.1). NCBI lineage: Eukaryota > Metazoa > Chordata > Mammalia > Carnivora > Mustelidae > Mustela > Mustela nigripes. Next base: position 13,530,135 of record NC_081571.1, read on the forward strand.
TGATTCCTCATATTTCAGCTTAAAAATGAGTGAGCCCTTGCCTGGAGATTACTCTTAGAGGATCTATTTATGGAAGAAACCACTTGAAGCTATGATTGTAGCTCTCTGAAAAGCTCAGTTTTTATACTAAATTAATGCTTTAAATGTAAAATATATGATTCACTACATATAACTAAAAATAGGAAAAATATAGTAAAGAGGAAAATAAAAATGCCCAATAAAAAGTATTGTTGGCATTACAGACTGTTTGCCTATCATCATCTTTGTGCTGAAATCAATGACACACTTTTAACCTTCAACATTTCTTAACATTTTTGAATACTCTTGGTACCAATAATTTTCAGGGGCTATGAATTGTGTTTTCATGGATGTACTATAATTTTATAGAATATACTATGATTTGTTTAATGCTTCCTGTGTTATTGAATGCTTTGTTTCCAATTTTTGTTATTATGAATGATGTCATGCTGAGTAGTTGTGTGCACAAAGTTCTCCTACAATTCTGTGTATTTCTATGTGAGATATTCTTAGAAATTCACTAAGAAGAGGCCCCCAATACATATTACCAAATTGCCTTATGGAAACATTAGACCAATAATCTCAACTGCAATAAATTAACATTCATGTTTCATAGAGCCCTGAATTGTGTACCTTTTACAAATTTTTTCTCTATTTCATCAATTTTTGCTATCTTGTCTTTGTATTTTGTTTTTGTTTTAGTTCAGTTGAACATTTTTTTTAATGTTTACTGGCCATTTATCGTTCTTCTTCTATGAGCTAAGTTAGAATCAACCAGTCTTAAAGTGCAGAATTGAGTATTAGTGAAATAATAAGAAGATGCACACACTTCACTCATTCATCAATTTGACTACTGCATAAACTCTTATATAAAACTATTTGTCAAATTAAGTTCAGTTAAAGAAAAAATACATGAGGAAGAGCTGTACTCCCTCAACATTAATTAATAGGCTATGATGTCCTACTACTGTGCTAAGAATGGTATACAGAAATAAACTAAACCTATATTTTGCCCTCAAGATGCACCAGCTTGCATTTCCACCAGAGTCAGCATTTTTTAAAGCAAGGTACTACTATCCTCATTTTGTTGATGAAGAATTAGAGGTATAAAGAGGTGTAGCGATTTGCCAGATGATGTGTTAGGAAGTGAAAGAATTTGAACTTATCTCATGTGACTCCTGAAACAGTTTTTCCAAACAATGCTGTAGTACTTCCCAAGATTCCACTCATCCTTACCATATCCATATAGAGTATGCCCTGGGAATTTTGCTGAGTACTGAAGACTGCAGAAAAGGCATCACTTTTGAGCTCTCTGCCCCTATCACACACTCATGCTCAACACACACACACACACACACACACACATATCATGTGCTCACCAAGAGAAGAAAAGCTACTGGTCTACCTGGCTTAGCATAGAGCTGTGGAGGATGGTACAGTTGCACATACTAGAATCTCACCATACTTTATTTTATGCTCAGAACCAAAGAGTATTTTATTGCCAATTAAAATGTGAGCCACATTTCCCTTCACCTTCCTATAGGCTAGTGTGATGGCAGAAAGCAAGGGTTACAAAAGCATTTTTCTTTACACCCACATTGATAAAAGCATATTCTTACTCAAATAATTAGCCTCTGTAAATAGTTATTGAGAGAAAGGAAAATGCTTTTTTTCCCAGTCTTTTTTTTTTTAACTTTATTTTGTTTTTTCAGTGTTTTTCCCAGTCTGTAGGGAGAGCGTTCTGCTCCTCATTAAAGACCCACGGTAAAAACAAAACAAAACAAATTAAAAAAAAAAAAAACATGCATTAGAAAACCAAATCCTGTTTTTTTACATCATCCATGTAAACAAGTTTTCACTTTTCATTGATCTCCTCTTCACTTTTAATGTCTTGGTCTCCAAAATTAAAGAAGACCTAAAAATACCATCTGTGTTCTTAAGACCTATTATTTTCTTCCTAGTACTTCAAAGTTACTGGAGATATTTTGCAGGTTTGTTCAGTTTCTATGAATTATTACCACATGAATCAGCAGAAGCAAAGAGCTGAAAAGTTTGATAAGGAAGAAGTTTGCTGTATTTTGGCAGACTCTCTGCTGGATAGCAGCTAATAAAGCACAAAGCCAGCTGGTGAGCCCTCTGCCTAGATGCATTGTGATGCGTGTAAGGAGACCTCTCCAGAATACACTGGAATTCATTAACCACTTGGAGATGGTGTCAAGGTTCCTCCCATGATCTGGTACACATGAAACCTTATTTTTCTGCAGCCTGCTTATCCCTCCATAGATGCACATTTAACCCTTTGACAGAAATCCAATGTCAGTCATGGAGATTAATAGCATAGAACTTCTTCAATTTCACCTTCAACTTCTCAACATGACAAACCCCTTTATTCTGATTTATTTTATATTTGTAAAACACATTTAAATATTTGCATTTGTATTTATTTTATTTTATTTATATTGACTCCCCATTTATCTTTTTTTTTAAATTTCTTTTCAGCGTAACAGTATTCATTGTTTATGCACCACACCCAGTGCTCCATGCAATCCATGCCCTCCATAATACCCACCATCTGGCTCCCCCAGCCTCCCACCCCCTGCCCCTTCAAAACCCTCAGATTGTTTTTCAGAGTCCATAGTCTCTTATGGCGCACCTCCCCCTCCAATTTCCCTCAACTACCTTCTCCTCTCCATCTCCCTATGTCCTCCATCTTATTTGTTATGCTCCACAAATAAGTGAAACCATCTGATAATTGACTCTCTCTGCTTGACTTATTTCACTCAGCATAATCTCTTTCAGTCCTGTCCATGTTGATACAAAAGTTGAGTATTCATCCTTTCTGATGGAGGCATAATACTCCATAGTGTATATGGACCACATCTTCCTTATCCATTCATCCATTGAAGGGCATCTTGGTTCTTTTCACAGTTTGGCAACCGTGGCCATTGCTGCTATAAACATTGGGGTACAGATGGCCCTTCTTTTCACTACATCTGTATCTTTGAGGTAAATACCCAGTAGTGCAATTGCAGGGTCATAGGAAAGCTCTATTTTTAACTTCTTAAGGAATCTCCACACTGTTCTCCAAAGTGGTTGCACCAACTTGCATTCTCACCAACAGTGTAAGAGGGTTCCCCTTTCTCCACATCCTCTCCAACACACGTTGTTTCCTGTCTTGCTAATTTTGGCCATTCTAACTTGTGTAAGGTGGTATCTCAATGTGGTTTTAATTTGAATCTCCCTGATGGCTAGTGATAATGAACATTTTTTCATGTGTCTGATAGCCATTTGTATGTCTTCATTGGAGAAGTGTCTGTTCATGTCTTCTGCCCATTTTTTGACATGATTATCTGTTTTGTGTGTGTTGAATTTGAGAAGTTCTTTATAGATCCTGCATATCAACTTTTTGTCTGTACTGTCATTTGCAAATATCTTCTCCCATTCCGTGGGTTGCTTCTTTGTTTTGTTGACTGTTTTCTTTGCTGTTCAGAAGCTTTTGATCTTTATAGCTCTTTGTACATTATTCTTGAATCATTTTTATTAACTTCCAATTTTTGTTTAAATTCCAGTTAGTTAACATGCAGCACAATATTGGTTTCTGGAGTGGGATTCAGTGATTCATCACTTACATACAACACTCAGTGCTTGTCCCAAGTGCCCTCTCTAATACCATCACCCACTTAACAAATCCCCCACCCACTCCCTCCATCAACCCTTAGTTAGTTCTTTATAGTTAAAACTCCGTTTTATGATTTGTCTCTCTTCTCCTGCCCCATGTTCATCGGTTTTCTTTCTTAAATTCCATGTATGAGTGAAATCATATGGTATTTGTTTTCTCTGACTTATTTTACTTAGCATAATATACTCTAGCTCTATCCACGTTGTTGCAAATGGCAAGATTTCGTTCATTTGTTTTTTTTTTTTTATGGAGAATATATATATCACTCCTTCTTTATCCATTCATCTGTTGATAGACATTTGGTCTCTTTCCATAGTTTGTCTGTTGTTGATAATGCTGCTATGAACACCAGGGTGCATGTGCCCCTTCGAATCCATATTTTTGTATCCTTTAGGTAAATACCTAGTAGTGCAAATGCTGGGTCGTAGGATAGTTCTATTTTTAACTTTTTGAGGAAGTTCCCACTGTTTTCCAGAGTAGCTGCACCAGTTTGCATTCTCACCAAGAGTGTAAGAATTTTCCCCTTTCTCTGCATCCTCACCCCAAATCGTTTTTTTTTTCTATAAAGATGATTTCTTCTTTCTTCAGATGGCCACTACTGCATGTATATTGAGGAGGACATGAGAAATGCTGGCAAAAGTTCTGAGTATTTATTGCTAATTTGTATTAGCTGTGCAGCTGCTCAGATTTTTTAAAAAATATATAAAGTACACAAACTTGAATTGCATTTTCTGAAAATCTACTTGTTTTCTTCTGAGATATAATAACCAGAAAGATAGGGGGTGCCTGGGTGGCTCAGCAGTTTGGGTCTCTGCCTTCTGCTTGGGTCATGGTCTCGGGGTCCTGGGATCAAGCCCCACGTCGGGCTCTCAGCTTGGCAGGAAGCCTGCTTTTACCACTCTCTGCCTGCCTCTCTGCCTACATGTGATCTCTCTCTCTCTCTGTGTCAAATAAATAAATAAAATCTTGGGGAAAAAAAAAACCCAGAAAGATAAAGTAACTTCCTCACAGACACCAGTAAGGATTTGAGTTTGGTAGAATATATTTCTAGAACTAGATAATTCAGATTATTCAGAATAAGATTCAAAACTAAAGAACACATGTCTAATATTTAAAGCAGATGTTTGTTTTGTCTAGGATTCAGAAGTCGACTATCTATGGTATTTTATATGAGTAAGGATGGTATTTTATATGGTATTTTATATGTCTAATATTTAAAGCAGATGTTTGTTTTGTCTAGGATTCAGAAGTCGACTATCTATGGTATTTTATATGAG